>NC_043702.1:150291461-150491242 GCF_006229205.1 Suricata suricatta | reverse complement strand
AGAAAAGGAAGTGTCATGGGCTGGGCTGGGCAGCCACAGCTCCTCCCAGGGGACAGGAGGCCCCTGCTCAGTGCTGTGGAGAGAGCTATGGTCTTCACTGTCACCTGGAGCCCTCAGGTGCTTGAAGGAGGGGGAAGAAGAGGTGGGCGAAGCAGAGGTGGTCCTGATCCATGCTCTTTGAGCTCAACCCCCCCCCCCCCCGTCTATATTCTCTGTGCCTTTCTTGGGCTGTGCTCCCCTCCAAAATTAGGACACAGTTAGGTCCACCCTCAAGAAACAGGCTGGTACCCCTCCTCTTCCCCTACTTCTGGCTCTCGCTTCAACCCAGGCCAGTCTCTGCACCCAGGCTCAGGCCAGGTGCCCTGGGCTCCTCTGAACTCTCTCTTGCTGAGGGAGGTGAGCACCACAGAGCAGGTGCTTAGGTGAAGTTGTGAGCATCCTCTGAGTGCACGGATGCCTCTGCCTGCCTGCTGGGTATACCCCTGGGAAAGCCAGATGATGGTAGAAACACCTGTTCCCTAGGCCCGGCCTCAGGGAGGGCTCTGCACAACCGCCCCTGAGATCTTAGAGGACACAACCAAGAGCCCCATGAAGGAAGGGGAGGACCAGCCATTCCCAACACTGACTGCACAGTAGAAACACTGGTGGGGAGTTTTAGACACTATCAATGCCTCCATCCCCGTATCACTTAAATCTGGACACGGGAGGCTGGTATGGTCTAATAAGATTAGTCCACGGTGCCTTCGGGCTTAGATGCCCCACTAGTGCTCTCGTGTCCGGAGACTCAGTCCTGCTCTGCCCTCTGCTGGACAACAGGGGGCACGGTAGGCAGGTGTGAGGATGGAGCCGCCAGCCTTGCAGAGACTTGCAGGAGAGGAGGAGAGCACAGGGATGAGGAAAAGGGGTGAGAGGAGAGTGGAAGAGAGGAAGGAGTGGGAAAAGGAGGAGAGGGAGAGGGAAGAGGAGAGTACAGGCGGAGAGCTCGGGGGAGAGGGAGAGAGGGATGCGGGGTGGGGGAGTCACTAATGCTGCCATCCCCCTATGCATGCACGACACAGGTTCCCTGTCCCTGGGTTCCTCAATGTGTCACCAAGGGCAAGGGGGAAGGAAATGGCCCCAGATCCATGGCAGGGGGAGAGAAGGAAGGAGGAGAAACCTGTTTCCGATGTAGAGGGGCTCGTCATCCTTCAGCCAGGAGACCGTGAGCTTCAGGGAGGGGTCGTGCTTCACCCGGCACTCCAGCTGCACCGTGGTGCCCCTTTTGGCAACCTGGTCCTCGGGCATCCGGTAGATCCTCGTGGGGTCTGCAGGGAAGCCGAGGGAGCCCGTCATCAGCATGGTCTCTGCCCACCACCCCACATGGTCTCAGTGTGACGTGTGTGACCTCAAGGTTAGACTGGCCTCGGGAGATGGCAGAAGTGACATTCAGTTATATGAATGGGCGATTCCAAGTAGTAAACAATCCCCACGTCCTTTCTATCCGGCCTGGGGATAAATGATGCACTTTGTGGGTGTAGGGGGTGTTGGGGTCTCGGGCTTTCCTCTTTAACTCCACATGGACCAGGCTGGGAATGACTCAGTGTTCCTAGCACCCAGGCCAGTGGGAAACCCTGTGACGACACACGAACGCACAGGGAGGGTCCTATCAGGGATTAGACATTGCGGTGGTGACGCGGGTCACTCTGTGGAGATGCTTCCTCACCTGCCACCACACCTCCCTCTACCCACCAACCCCCTTCTTTACCTTTGACCTCCAGGCGGACCTGGTTTTCGGCTTTGCCCAGGATGTTGGTGGCGACGCAGGTGTAGATGCCTTGGTCCTCTTTGCGGATCATCTTGATTTCCAGGCTGCCGTTCTCGTAGACATGGTAGTTACCCCCATCCAGGTTGCTCCCTTGCCCGTTCTTAAACCTCACAACAGAGCAGCACAACACGCAGCATACTGAGAGAGGACTGGCCCAAGGGAGCGGGGTGGCAGCCACTTGAGAGGCTGTGTGGGCCCCACAGGGTCCGCCTCCAACCACTGGGCGGCACTGGCAAGTGTCTGGCCCTCTCTGGGCCTTGGTTGTCTTCTCTGCACAGTAAGAGAGGGTGCCTAGGTGGCTCAGTCAGTTAAGCATCTGACTCTTCATTTCGGTTCAGGTCATGATCTCCTGGTTTGTGAGTTCGAGCCTTGCGTCGGGCTCTGTGCTATCAGCAGAGTCTGCTTGGGATTTTCTTTTTCTCTCCCTTTGCCCTTCCTCCCCTTTCTGTCTCTAAAACTAAATAAATAAACTTAAAAAATGAACGAGGGGGCTGACCTTAATGATTTGCCAACTTCCTCCCGGCTTCCACCCTTTAAGGTTCCCAGGTCTTGCTGAATACCTACTGTGAGCCTGACAGGAATGAGTAAGACAGAGGATCCTGGGACTTACCATCGGAGTGTGGGGATGGGAGACCCAAAGAACGGGCAGTCCAGCCGCGTCCGGTTATATAGGATCACCCTAATGAGCTGGTTCCGGGGTGACAGCATCCTAGGCGGCACGTCTGGAAGTCCCGGAGAACGGGTCTTGGCTGGGGGTGCCCAGCTCTTCTAGCTCCCAGCCCTCCCCCTCACCCCCCCACCAGGTGCCTTGGCAGCATAGCAGCCCTCCAAGCCCCAACATCCCTTCCCCCGTGAACCTCCCTCCTTTAAGAAGCCTCTCAGGGTTGGGGGAGGAAGGAGGAAGCCCACCATCTGTCCTCAACCTGTGCTACGTCTGGTCCAGCTTTTGCAAAGCATCTCCCTAAATTACCCAGCAGGTTCTAGAACTCCCCCTCCACAACCCCCAGTCATTTCCCAGCCCCTTTTGCCCTCTCCCTGCTCTGGGAGTGACACTAATGTATTCAGAACCATCTCCTACCCTGAGGCTACCGAGAAGGCAGGCAGAATTGGCTTGGAGAGTGGAAGGGGTGAGACAGGTCCCTCTCCCACCATCTGGAGTGGGAAGGGGCCCCAAACTGACTTCTAGTATGGAGCTAACTGTCCACGCATCCAGCTCCATGGATTTGAGGTCCCCCATCCTCCCCTCCCCTTCAGTGTCCATGCTTCCCCCACCCCGCCACTCTTACCCCACCCAGCCAGGCTGACCTCTGGAGAAGAAAGAACACCCATGAGGTGAGCGGGCCCCAGGGAGACTCCGCTGAGGGCGAGCGGAGGGGTACACTCACCCAGTACACTGACAAAGGCGTTGGCCAGCAGGTAGCCGTGCTCGTTGGACGTGTTGCACTGGTACACAGCCCTGCTGCTGATCTGGGTGTCCCGGAAGATGATGGTGTCCCCGGCCACCTCACGGTTTGGGTTGGGTGGTGCCGCTACAGAAAGGAAAGATGGTCTGCATGCATGGGCAACAGGAAGTGCAGGGTGGAAGACACCCAGGGCTCTGGCCAGGGCTCCCTAGGATGACTGGAGTGCTGTCCAGCAACTGCCCGAAGAGCAGGCTTCCGGCTCGACGGCTGCCTACCTGTGCAGTTTTGGGCCCATCATCAAACCTCCTGTAGTCTGTTTTTCAGTCTGCCCCCCGGGACTGTGATTTCACCGAGTGAGCAGCTGGGCAGATGTGGCTGACAGCATCAGCCGTGGCAACAGAAAGGGGTTTGAATTCTAACCACACTGCCTGCCGGCGTTATTTAGTTCCTGTAAGTGCCAGCATCCTTGTGTGTAGAACGGGGATGACAGGTCACCTTGCGGGGCTCTCAGGAGGCCGACTGGAGATTTTGTGCATGTATAAACTCATCAGCAGGTGCCTGGCACACACTGATGATTATGGTCATTATTGTTTTCATTCAGTGGGTGTATACTTGAATGTTTGGAAAAGGACAGAGGAATACACAAGTGGATGGGACCCACCACCTCCCCACCCTCTGAACAGAGCCTTCTTCAAACATTCAGAGTTAAACCTGTAAGCCCATGCCTGTTGAAACTGAATGAGTCCCAAGGTTTGCCAAAGCTACCTGATCGTCCCCAGAAATGTACCCTAAACCCAGAGAGAACATTTCCTCCCGCAGTTCTTCCAGTAGGGCTGGCTTGGGATGCAGAGTGCAGGGGCTGGGGAGTGGCTGTGGGGGCTCAGTCCTGCTCTCATATCAAGTCTGGGACAATAAATCTGTCTGGGCCTCATTTCCCTTATCTGTCAAATGGGGGAGAATTACCCATGTCCTACCCCAAGGATGTTATTAAGAGAACGCAATGAATCATATGAATAGTTTTCTAGAAGTGTAAAGAATTGCCACCTTCCCATCTTTCACTACGTGACTTTCAGTTCTAAGATTTGAGGGCTGGGCCAGGTGCCCTGGCTTGGATGGTCTGTGAACTCATCCAGGATCCCTCAGACCTGCAGCAGCAGTGGGCGGAGGGCCACCCGGGTCTGGCCCCTCAGGCGCCACTCCACAGATAGCCAAGTGTCAGCACGGAAGTGAGGGATCAGCAGGAGGTAAATGAAGACAAGGTCAGCAGTTTTATCCCCATTCTCAAGTCCCCACTCAGCAAAAAGGCACAAAGAAGTCAACGCCAGCAACTTCAATGCCTCCTTCCCTGGAAATTCGCATGGAGCCCGCTTTCCTCTCAGCCACTCCCCTTAAGTGACCGGTGACCATTTCAGGGCCAAGGCCTCCTCAGGACACGACAGCGGAGGGCAGGCTCATGCCCAGTGGAACCTCACTGACTGGGGGGAAGCTACGTGCTCAGGAGCAGACGGTGCAGGCATGCTGGATTCTCACAGAGATCCACAGGACATTTTATATGGCAAACGCAACTGGAGAGAATATGACGGAAAAACTTGACCAAGAGCCCCGGCTGGAAGGGGCCCTGGAATCACCCACCCCAGCTATCAGGCAGGACCCAATTTCCCCAAATCTGGGCATGCTCATTAACTGCATTGGTGCATCTCTGCTGTCATGGAGAGGTCCCTCCTCCCATCCACCCTGCTTCTCATTTCGCCCTCAGCAAAGCAGGGGCTGGGTAACTAACAACAGGTTTCCTGTTCTCTCACACAAAGATGAGGCAGATTTCCTGTCTCTTGAGATGTCCCAAGGGATGGAATGCTCCAGAAGCAGCAGCCAAGGTGCTGTGCTTTAACCTCACTTCTGGTACAACTGGGGCTGGCCCATCAGGGTGGAGATTGGGAGCTTCTGCCAGGAGAGACAGCAGAGTTGGGCGGGACCGTGGCCCATTACTTACACTGCAAAGGTTCCCCATTCACCATCCACTGGACGGTGGGCTTGGGGTTCCCATTGGCTCGACACACAAGCCTCCCGTCCTCACCAGGAGCTAGGATAAGGTTCTTGGGTTCATCCAGCCAGTAGGGAGCAGCTGGAAGAGAAGCACAGTGCAGGCAGGGGGGTTAGATGGCAGGGGGCAGGCACAAGGCACCAGCCCGCTCCCTCTAGGAAGGCAGGAGCCCCTGGGAGGCCAGCTCCAGGCCCTCACCACCTGCCCGGGGCTTGTCCTCAAGGGATGACTCAGTCCAGCCTGCCTTTGGCTGGCCTGATGTCACAGATGCTACCCAGTCTATTCTGAGTTTACAGAACAATAGTTCTAAACTGGGGCTGCTTGTTAGAATCCTCTGAAAAGCTTTTAACATGGACAACTGGGGCCTGCCTGAGACCTATTAAATCAGAACCCTCAGGGGAGAAGAAGGCTTGGGCAGCGAATGCTTTTAGAGCCCCATAGGTGCTCATGATATACACACACGGGCTGGAGCTAGGGAGGGTGGGAAAGTGCACACGGGCTGGCCGCTCTGGGTTCCTACTGTGATTGCTGCAAGATCTGACCGTTGAGAAAATACCTCGTATTTATTCTTTTAGACACTGGTCTCTGGTTAGGTAGAACTGGCTAGCTCTTCTCACTGTGAATCTGTGGATTTTTTCTGAGAAGTTCCTTTGCATCAGATTCTCAAAGATCTTGATGCCCCCAACAAGGGTAAGAACCCTTGGTCTGGGTATAGTGCTGAGACCAAAGTGACAAGAGCAATTGAGCGTGTGTTATGGAAGTTCTTCAGACCTCACGGTCCCAACTGTCCATTCAGCCCCGGGCTGAGAAGTGACTGGTGTACCCCACCGCCCGTGGCTGGGACCCATAAAGGCATGTGCTCAACTGCATGTGATAGCTCAGGTGGGCCATCTGTGCTTGGGGGAGAGGGAAGTGAGTTTTTAAAAAATAATTTGGGTCATGACCACTCCCATGCACAAGTACACAGACAGCACAGGGTCGAGACGACACACCGTGAGTTGAAATGCAAAATTAAAGAAAGAAAAGGCTCTGGGTGAAATCCAAATGGACCATGGGGGTACATTCTTGCCGAGGGAGCCCCGGGCACAACAGAGAGGTGGGTGATGGTCCTGGTGGATCTCCTTCCCTTAATACCTACTGCAGACACGTATACACACACACACACACACACACACACACACACACACACACATATTCACTCATATCCAGGGGGTGACACCGTCCCTGGCAGGTCACTTACCACTAACCAGAGTGTTGCTGGGTCGCCCCTGCTCACCCTGCCCGCCCCCCAGAGGGAAGGGTGGTCGTGGCATGTAGGACTGGCAAAACCATCATAATGAGAAATACACACAACGTACCCTTTACTCTCACCGAGATCGTGTGCCGGATGCTGCCCATCTTGTTGGAGGCCAGGCAGAAATACTCCCCAGAGTCTTCCTCAGAGACATTGGTGATACGCAGAGCCTTGTTAAAGTTCTCAAACTTGGCCTTGTCAGATGGGAGGTCCCCACCCTTCTTGTACCATGCGATGTCTGGTGTTGGGCTAGGAGAGGGACCAAGCAGGAAATGGACCCATCACCAACTGTGGCCCTGCTGTTCTTCTACAAAGCCTGGGACACTCAAGTGACCTTAAAGTGTACTTGGGCCCAGGAGGAGGCATGTCCTCCGAATGCTGACCTCTCCCATTGAGGGGATGCAGAGCACTGAGCGACTTCTGTAAAGTCACATGAGGGTCTAACACACGTCCAGGATGTCTACCCATCTCCTTTCCTCATTACCCATGAAGGAGACAGCCAGAATGGGATGGAGGTGACGATGGGCTGTCCCCAAGCCATGGCAAGAACAGAGCGTGCCCAAACTCCCACCCACGTCCTTCTAGAGGGTGGCCAGAGGTGGGGGTGCAAGCTGTACTTACACCCCGGAGGCGATGCACTCTAGCACCAGGTCCATGCCACGCAGCACCATCTGACTGCTCGCCGTGCCCTGGGGATACATGAAGCTGGGTGTTCTTTCTGCGACTCCTCGGGCTGAAATAGGACAGAGGGAGCTCTCATGAGCCTCCTGCCCGGAGAGTGGACCCAGCTAGGCCAAAGCAGTCAGGCTAGAAAGAAGTATCATCACACCCCTTTATTACTCCCTTACCCTCAGAGGCATCAAGCCCTGGACACTCCCAGCTGAACCCCACCCCCACCTCCCAAGGGCCGGGGCATCATTAAGAGAGGTGTGTTAGGAAGCGCAGGGCTCCTCGGCCCCACCGGCACATGTGTGTGAGCACATCTACGTTCTGAAAGGATCTGCCAAGAGGAGCCCAGCATCCTCCATGGTTAGGTAAACCTCTCCTTCCCGGGAACGGAGGAGGGGCCTGCCTGGGCAGTGAGCAGTTTCTTCCTGGAGCATCTTGTGTTGGGACCCAAAGGCCAATGCAGTGACCCCCTTGGGAGGCCATCTCTACAGCAGTGGATGAACGAGAAGGCACAGACTAGGGCCACAGGGCAGACAACCTGCTCTATGTGACCCTGGAGACAAGGAGCTGGGATGAGGCCACAGAGACCCAGACGAACAGTCAGAGATGCAGGAAGCATTATTAATGGTTTAGCAAAGACATGGAGAGAATGAATGAGCAGAGATGACAGGAAATCACTCTGGGGCCAAGACCATTCTGCTTTTTCACTAATGACTATGAAAGGGGGCTGGGAGGAGGGTGTTAATTGGATGTGAGAGACTGGGGAAGGGGGAGTGGAAAGTGGCAGCCAAGATGGAGGAGGTGATCTACAATTCAACTAGGGCTGGAGCAGCCATCAGGGATGTGCACACGGGTTTGGAAGGCCCAGCAGCTCACAGAGATCGACACGGCCAGGATGGCTGTTTCGCTGTGGACGGGGTCATGCAAGTCTGGGCACACCCCCAGCACAGCAGACCCCACCTTACCTGTGCCTCACCTCTCCCTGGGAGCTCTGTGCACAGTAATACAGAAGGGAGAAGAGCAAGGGTTTTCCCACCAGGAACCCCGAAGCAAAGGGACGCTGAAGGAGGCACCCCTGCCCAAAGGTGTAGGGGTGTAAATAATAAGAGTTAAAACTAGAAGCCGAGCCTAACCACAGGTGTAATGGGTCTTAGACTCAGCAGGAGAGGTGAGAGGAAGAAGGCAGGCAGAGCTGTCAGGGGCGGGGAGCTCTCAGAGATGCCTGCAGGGGAACAAGGGCATCTTCCCGGCTGGGGGATGTGAACGGGTGCTGGCAGCGAGGACAGAGTGGCAGGGGTACCCTCTCTCTGTGACATCGGTGTCTCCTAAAGGAGCTTGTTGGACAGGCTGGTGCCCAGCTGGATCTGCAGGGCTCCTGTCTTACAGGCACTCAGTTTCTCTCCATTAGCCATCGGGGAGTGCACTTCCTAGAGCTGGTGTCTATTTTACGCTTTTGTTGGGAAGAAACGATGAGAGTTAGTTAGGTGGCGAGCACACTATGTGGCACACAGCAAGCATTCAATCAATGTTTGTTTGGATGAATGGATTCAAGGGGAAAAGGGAACAGAAAAGAAGGCAAGAGCTCAACCCCATGTGTTATTTCTTTCTGCAGATGTCCTCATTTGTCCCACCAGCACACACATATACAACAGTGGCTCCTGAATGGGTTAATCCATTATGGGGTTAATTGGTTACCATCCAGAACTCTTGTAGCAGCCAGCTCTCAGTCCCAAGGAAGCCTGATACCAGAGCAGGAGCTTCTTCCCACCCAAAACAGTGAAGACAACACAAGGTCAAGGGAACTATGAGGAGAAGGAGATTTCAGGGCAGGAGGCTCTGGTGTGAGGTTGTGAATCTGTTGAGTGCTGGGAACCCCTGGACTACATGGAAGAGCCAGGTCAGTTGGCATACTCCTTCCACGGAGGGCGGGGGGGTGGGGTGGGAGGGGGTGGATAAAACCTGTAGAAACCAGCCTGAGACCCTGTGGACATTTAATTCACACCATAGCATGCAGCACCACAAGCACACTTGACCAGCAAAGCTGTAAGTATGGGAAGGAGGAGAAATGAGCAGAGTCTCGCTGTGGGGGGCTTGACAATGCTGGTAGCTGTGACTATAAAAAGGTTATAGCAATACTTCTGTTTGTAAGATGTGGGCTAGCAACCACAGAATTATCTCAAAGGAGGAGAAGCTACTGGGAAACAAGCCGAAGTTCAAAAATATAGGGAAGAAGATCCTAAAAGTCAGAGGTAATAATCATTTGATAAGCCTTCATGATGGGCCAAGCCCGGGCCAACCTCTCTCCAGACATCAGAGTCATGTTTCTTCCTCACAACAAACCTGAGGGTACCATCTCCATTTTCAGCAGAGGGAACTGAGGCTCAGTGAAGTTCATAGACTTGGCAAGGTCACAAGTCAGCTGTGTTTTGGATTCTGGACCCTTTGGCACCAAAGTGTGTGCTCTATACTATATGGGCTCTTTAAAGATGGCTATGCCACCTATCCCTATTTTTGACAGTCAGCTTTGGGAGTATCTTTCTTACTCAAAGCAAAGAAAACAGAAATCCAAGGGCAAAAGAGGTGAGGGAGAAAGACATTTTGTCTTAGTGAGCTGCTCTGGTGAACCTCTTCCGCTGTGTTTTCCTTAAATATTGTTCTCACTGTCTCAGCTAAGAGTCCATCCCTTCCCAGTGGCTATTAAATAAACTCAAGTCCAAGCTGGAAAAGCAGGTGGGCTGTGAATTAAGAGGCTCCAAAGGCATCTCAGCTGGATTCTTAAGCCCATGGAAGGCTTGAAGAGGAGTCAGGGTGACACATGGTTTCATTAAGGGATGGGGAGGCTGGACCCAAAGAAGAGGTTATAAAGCAATGTAGTCAGTTGCAGCCGGAGGGATTGACATGATATTTTATGAAGGATAAGCCAGCTGGTGGCTTTGAGGGCCACACCTCCCAAAGGAAGGTGGCTAATTTCTTTTCCTGAAGAAGCAGACCCGGGAAGAAGCTCCAGGACACAGGTGATTACTCTATAGGAGTAATTACAGTAATTCCTCTGTGGTGGAGGATGACTGTCACCTAGGGTGTCATAGGGTCTCACCCACCTTCATCGAGGTGGGGATTCAGATGATGCTTCTCTTATTCTCCCTGATCTTCAGGGCTGGGGTTGGACCTAATGCCTGATCAAACTCAGAACCCAGATGCCAATGCTCATGTCGGTGGATTCAGGATGAGCTTCCAACGCGGGCCCCTTTGACCTCTAGCCCAAGGACAGTCCATCCTTTCCTGCTCTCCCAAGCTGTGGTTCAAGAGCGGGCTCATGGGTTTCCAGGGGAATCTGGTCAGGGGAGAAGGGAGACCTCAAGAGAAGGCACTGCCTCAGCCACCTTGGCTTTAAAGGGCCAAGGAAGAAACATTTTGGTCAACTCCTGTGAGAGGAAAGGTCACGATTGCTGAAAATCTGAGTTGCTCCCCTCCATCAAGTGCTGAGGGCTAGCAGAAGAGAGTTCAATGCATCAAATGCATCTGAGAACCTCTGCCAAAAACGGCATTTAGGGGCAGCTGGATCCCACATTTGCTGCTTTCAATTCTCAGAATTGAGGACCCATGAGGTTGGATCCATGGCATCTCATCCACCTCTCTGGCTCCAGGAATGGCTGATCAAACAATCCCAGAATGCAAGAAAAACTCTTTAGGAACATTTGATACCTTCCACTGCCAGGAAATCTCTTCCATAAGTATAACCTGAATCCCTCTTGCAATAGTTGGAGGCTTTTTTTTTTAAAAAGAAGGCTTCATGTCCAGCACAAAGCCCAGTGCTGAGCCCAAAACAAGGGCTTGAACTCACAACTATGAGATCAAGACCTGAGCTGAGATCAAGAATTGGATGCTTAACAGACTGAGCCACGCAGGCACCTTAGTTGAAGCTTTTTTCTATTCGGTTCTCAGCACAGCTGAAGATCTCAATAGCTTTTGTTTCTCTAGTCTGCTCTAAAGTTCCTCCCTCCATAGGACTTTCGTCCCACACTTGTGCTTGCCCTTCTCCCTTTGGCTTCTCTTCAGGTTCTCTGTGTCCATCTTAACTTGAGTCAACACTAAACCATTCCCTTCAATACCAGGAATGTGTTAACACATACTAATCATTGATGTGCCTGACACCATGCTGGGAACCATACACACATTACCCTGTTTAATATTCATGACAATTCTATGGGGCAGGTGACACACCCATTTTACAGATGAGGAGATTAGGTGACTTTCCTGAGGTCACTCAGTGGTACATCCTGGAGCCTGCATTTAATTCAAGGAAAGCTGTCTACCTTCAAGTGCATACTCTTCCCTTGCTTGTCTCCTTGCCTGGGTGAATTCTAAGTGGCAAGTTACAATCTCAGACCAGCTTCCTCCTGCCACTTGGCAGGTCAGCGGACATCTGGCTTATGTTCAGAGGGTACCAGACCATTGTAGAAATCACTAGAACAAAATGTAGTTATGGGGTGGCCCTGCCACTACAAGAGAGACACCATATTTCAAAGCCAAGCAGACAGATGCACTGGGCCTTTTTCATTGCACTGCGTCTTTGTCCAACTCTGCACTCAGAAAGGACCTCATCTTCCTTCCTTTTCACTTTCTATTTCTTTTTAGAAGCATTCAACCTAGCTGTCCTTTGTTCACTGTGTGCCTCACTTTGACTTTATGTCTCTTCCAGTTGGCTTCATACTGGGGCCAACCCCATTCATTCTGCCTTGGATTGAGGAGAAGGTGGTCGATCTCCATGTGGGTTCTTGGGAGCTTTGCTTGGTTTCATAGCCGTGGATGGTTCTTATAACTCCCACTCATTCACTTGTAATCATATCTACCACTGGTCACAAAATTTAAGTGGCTGGAATCACTTAAACTTATCCTATTGATAAAAACAATGTCTCCCTGAATACTTTATCTGACACAAAGCAAGGAGCCTGGACCAGATGGTCTCTAAGGGACCTTCTGGCACTGATACTCTCTAGCTTCAAGAATCTTTCCATAATAGATTACCTGAAATCCAATTTAGAGAAAGGCACATTCCACACCAGTGCTCCGGGGGTCTTGACACAACGGTGGTTGGCCCCATTATTTTGAAAGCAAACAATGTCCAGAATCCAACAAAGGTCCCCTGCTTCCTTGGGCAGTAAATCTCTTTGGCAGAATCTCAGTGTGGCTCTAGCTGCTTGATGCCAAGTTAGAGCCTTTGCCTCTCTCCCTGGCTCATGCAACCCCCTCCCATCCCCCTCTCCAGACCCCAATCATTGTTTATATTAGCACATCACCATGCAGACACTTCCCATCTATTTGAGCCCACAATGACACCCCTGGGGACCTGCAGCCTCAGCTTCCGAGGCAGCATAACTGATGATGGGGGCCAGCTGCCTCGCCAAAGCCAGCAAATGATGTTTCCTCTGGCTGCTCAAGGAAAACAAGACATTCTTGAGCCATGGTAGGGGGTGGGGGCTCAGGTGTGGAAATAGCCAATTACTCTACTAATCAGCCTGAGCCACCGGTTGTGTGATGAGTTAGAAATAGGTCTCATGGAAAGTGTCTCATGACTTGCAACAGTGTGTGGATGGGTGGGCATTGGATTTGCACACACTGCCAGAGGGGAGAAGAGGGCCAGGCAGTCGAGACACGGGTGGTCCATCTTCATTTCTACTTATCTCAAAAGAGAACTCAGTGCTGGACTCTCACTCTTATTTTCCAGATGGATTTTAAAGAGACATGGGGCCTGTGAAATGGTACTAAGTAACTAAGGCTAGATTGCAAAGCAGGCAATTCACATGCAGACACTTAGGAGTTAACTAAATATACTACAAAGCTTTCTGGGTACTTTAAGCCACTAAGAGGAACCGGACTTCCTGTTTCCTCCTCAATGTGCGGAGGCACCTGCCCTCAGATATTCTCCATCCATCTACCACGGATTCCCAAGATTTGACAGATTCCTCCAAGAGGCTCTTCTAAAGTCCTACCCTGGTTTGACCAACCTGTCCAGATTTCAACCCCTGGAGGCTCGCACGTTCCAGGAAGCCACACCACCACATGAGCTACCTCCAACTCCCAAACTGGCCACCATCCCCCCAGACAGCAGGGTCGGAAGGGGGCACCTTGGCGCCCCGGTCTGGCCAACTGTCAGCCCTGCCACCCAGCATGAGTTAATGACACAATATCAGTCAAGTTAGGCAAACTGGGGTTAGGACAGGCAAGGTTACTCCCAAGGTTACCGCGGCGACTCACCACTGTACATGTCAGGGTGGTTTCTTAAGGACGAGTCATTATAGGGATTGTCTGCAATAAACAAAAGAGGGTGAGCAAACCGGAGGCCACAGAGAGCTCAGGGAGGCACAAACAGGGAGAGAACAACAGAAATGCAAAGCCACAAAAACAACCAGTGTTTTGTTTCTTTTTTTGCAAAGGAAAGACACGGCATATTCGGAAAGGAAATGTGCTCAGTGAAGAACAAGCAACATAAAACAGCCCAAAAAAAGGGAAGAAAAGGTTAAATCCTGCAAAAGAAGGCAATAATAAAATAAGTTTCTTTTTTAATGAAAAAAATTAGGCTTGACCTTTAATGGCTCGATCCTACTGTATTTTCAATCAAATGAGATAAGGATTAGTGGAATCCTGCAGCAGTCTTTTGAACAACTTCCCATCAAAATCCTCAGTTCCCAGGACTCTGGATCAGGTCAGCTCTTGGGGGTAGCTGAAGAGAAAGGAGTGTGAGTGAGCCCTGAGGAGCAGAGCCTTCCTTGAGCAGAAGGTAGGGTGCGGTGGTGGGAGCCCAGTGAGAGAACAGTCCAAGAGATACAGTTCATCAGCAGAGAGAGAGGGGGACGGAGGGGCCTTTGGCAGCACCCGGCCTCCCCACCCCACCTGACCAGGGGGCACCACCCTGGTCTCTGAGACGTTGCTGTTGGCCGAAAGGCCTCCTTCTGCCCCAGAGAGGCAGAGAGAGCCAGGCTGCGGTTCAGATTTTCGGAACAGAAAGGGAGCCTGGGACAGGAGAGAGGGTTTGGGCTGGGAGTTTTACACTTGGATGGGAAAAGCCCGCTGACCAAGCTGGAGAATCAGAGCTCCTAGACTGGCTTGGGCTGAAGTCATCCCTTCAGGAGCAGATCGGTGGCTTTGGTTCCGATGATAGGTAATTAAGACCCTTGGGCATTTACTCCTCAGTGAAAGACATTTTGGAACAGGGCACTTGAACTTGCCAAGGCTGTGCTTTTCATTTGTCTACCGCCATCCTCGTCCAGCTACTGGGTTCAAGTTTTGACAGTACCAACAGGGGGTGGGGTAGGGGGGTACAGCCGACTGGAGGCCAAGCAGACAGCCCTGAGAAGCCAGGGACACAGTCCAACTGCCTGAGAGAGGCAAGGCGCCGTGCCAGAATATTTGCATATTTGAAGACAGATCAAATCGTGTTACAACTGACTGCAGAGGTTGTGAGCACTCTTTGCTGGGGCCCTATCGCATTGCTCCCCAAATCTGCTTAACACCCACTGGGGGAGATTGGCATTATTAAGAATTATCCCTTAAGATGGGGCGTGTGGAGAAGCCGGAGCCAGTCTGGAGAGTTGGCTTGGGTTCATCTGGAGCTAAGGGTGGGGACCAACCTACAGGGGAAGGAAGAGGCAGGGTGGCAGAGGGGAAGAGGAGCTGAGGCTGCCTCGGAGGGGACATGCTTCCTCTGGAGGAGGACAGGGGCCCACAGCTAAAAGGGCCCTGGCGTCATGCTCCTAGGTTCCCGTGCCACCAGGTAAAACAGCACCCATCTCTTTGCAGAGAAGTGATCCAAGCTCGGAACTGACCTCACAGTTTGTGGACTCTGAGGCACAGCTGAGCGATTTGGGGAGATTAGCTGACTCCTGAGAGTGTCACTTAGGCAACAGACATTAGAAGGAAGCGGGGTTAGTGCTCCACTGTCAGCCTCAGTGGAGACGCCTCCTCCTCCACCACCGTCACCTCTTACTGTGGTGGAAGACGCCCAAAAGGGACCCGTTCTGGGTGTGGGCAAAGTAGGACACGCACATCTCTGTTTGTTTTCTACCACCTCCCAAAACAAATTTGAAAAATGATTTCAGATCACCCAGTATTTTGTATTCGATACCTTTCCCCCACCTTCCTTTACTGCAGGTAATGCAAAATCAGGCACGATGGGATTGGCTTCTTCCCCCAAGGGGCAGACGGTGCTGGAAGCCCATGCAAAGAAGAGACTTTGAAACTGTCCTAGCTTGGCTAGTTTGCCTCTCACCCCTAGACCTGGTTCTGAAGGTACAAGAAAGACCCTGTGTCCTTTCCAAGCAGGAAAGCAGAGAGAGCACAACTGTGCTATTTTAAGCAACTGTGCCCAATTCTGGGCTGGCTCAGATGCCCAGAACTTGCTCCCAGCCAAAGCTGCCCCTGGGAGAACTCCAGGAAGCAGATGGGGTTCTGTTCCCATCACCTTGGGGGGAGGGTGGGTTCTTGGCATTTGGAGGAAAAAGTTTTCAGTGGAGAAGGGGACCCCAAAATGATGCAGAAATAAACATCCTTTTCCTCCTCTGGTAGAGAAAAGGATGTTTCTGGAAAGCCCAACTTCTAAATGTTTAAACTCTCTAGCTGCCTAAATCCATACAGGAAGACTCTTGACCACCTCCATCTTCCTGTGTGTGACCCCCCATGTGACACTGAGGACCACAGAAGGTCATTTGACTCCCTCCCTAAACAGGAGGCTGACTTTCGGCACCGAAGTGGGCCGGCAATAAGGAATGCAGGCGGCAGCACCGAAGGCCATCCGGGGATTGGCTCAGTGAGCATCTTGCTGCCCTCACTGCCCAACACAGCCAGCCGCGTCCTGGCTCCAGAGGCCACTCTTGAGGTCCTGGGCAGACCACACTGTCCTCCTCAGCTTAGCCAGCTGGCAGCTGTTTGCTCCTGACGTGCACTGAGACACTTCAGACAACCCAACTTCATTCTCTAAGGGTCCCCTCTTGGCCAGGGTCCAGAATAAGAAAGCCAGTGAGGGGGCAGCAAGCAGGATAAAGCTGGGTAATCCTGCCAGGAGCATGCGGGCCTTTTCCTGGGGCTCCTGGCCATCCTGTTGGTTAGCAAGCTATGGGCAGCCTGACACCAACTTGGAAGAGTGTGTTGGGAGCTGCAGAAGTGGGGGGGGGGGCTGGAGGAGGGGAAAATGGGGTTCAGAGAGAAAGAAGATGAGGGAGGAGAAAGGAAGTAGGATGGAGGAAGGAAGTGAGAAAGCAAAGAGAAGAAAATGAAGCAGGGGGGAAAAAGGGAGAAAACATCCACCCAGGAGAAGGGGAGCAGGAAGGAAGCTATTCTTTGGGGGTCCACCTTGATGCCTGGTGGAAATAGAGTGTGGGGCTGGGGACCCTCAGCACCCCCTGCTTCCATCACTGGCAGGGACTGCTGGGAAAAGACAACAGTGCGAGGGGGCCATGTTCCCCGCTGTCGTGAGTACATGAGAGCTCCCTCAGCCTCTCCCCACACCCCTGCGAGGTGTGTGGGCTTCGGGGAGCCGGGTTCAGGCTGCCTTCACCGACCTGTGGCAGTGCCAGTGCCTACGTGATACCATTTGCCGGGCCTCCCCGCAAACCACCGCCGTCAGGGTGGAAAACGGCATTCGCAGCTCAGACAGATCGAGGTCTCCTCGAGGGAAGGCCTGTTACAAATCTACGCTGCAAACTAAAATGGCCCCTTTGGACTCCGTGTCCGAAGCAGGCTGAGGACCTGCAGTCAGAGCTCCAGGCGGGCGTGTCCCCGGCAAGAAGTGGGTCTGCGAACTGACCGGGTTTCCTCCTCTGCGGAGGGCCACCGATGCTACGGTGAGTCAGGAAACGCTGACTCCCTCTGGCACCAGCCAAACGGCGTCAGGAAATAAAAACGCAAACAGATGAAACCGGAGCATAAACCAGCAACCGGCAAACACAGTCATTCCATGCGGTCCCGCATATACATGTTACAGAATCAAGCACAATTCATGGTGGCATTCCCACGCATTTGGCTATTCTGTACTATGGCTTATTCTAGAAGTACAGCCAACCAACCAATGACTAGACATCAAAGAGAGACGCAAGCGGAGCTCATGACAGAGATGCCCCATGGCCGCTCCAAGCCGTGCTTCTCCTATGCCAGTGTGTGTCCGGGGCACCTAGACAACTAATGAAGAACACAGAGGCCGGGGCCATGGAGGCAGGTTAGGGCTGGGCCTGGGATGGCTGCCCAGTTGGCCAGGTGACTCGGACTGACACCGAGGCTTGAGAGGCAGTGACTTAGAGTAGGACCAAGTTTAACCCCAGGCTTCAGAATCAAGAGATGTTGTTTAAAGTAGCTGATTTGTGGGTCAGTCTCAGGGTCAAGGCTTCCCCCAGACCCAGGTGCCTGGGGCTCCATGAGCTCAGTGGGCTTGGGCCCCTGGCTCCTGGCCCCGGGCAGGGACCTGCACTTACTGGTGAGAACCTTGAGGGTGAACGCGTTCTTCTGCTGGATGGTGTGGGTAAAGTGAAAGCGCGCATTGCAGCTGTAGTCTGTCTGCATGTCCTGCAGCATCACATTAGAGAAATACAGGTCCCCGTTATGGCCCTGGGAGACACGCTTGTCCTGGGTGATGGGCTCCATGGCTATAAGGAAGCAGAGGTACAGAGGGAGGTTAGCAGCGATGGTGACAGTAATACAATCCTGATAGTTCTGGCCATCGGGCACCAACAGGGTGCCCAGTGGGCCAGGAATTCAACATTACTTGGTCTAATCCTCTCAACCCTGAGGCAAGGCTCATTTGCATTTCACATATAAGAAAGCAGTGGATTTAATGTGTCCTGTGTTGCAAAAGCAGTGAGGGAAGAGCAGAATTTACATTCATACCTGTCTGCCCACCACACCCATGCTCTATGGCCATACTTTTCCATCTCCTGTTCAGGCCGGAAAAGCTCTGACTGGCCCAGAGCCAGAGGGAGGGGACACAATCCTGCTCCCCAAATCAAGAACCACATTCGCTTGTTTTATATATTAAGCTCTTACTCCCACCAGCACTAACAATTATAATTATAAGCTACATGCTAATCAATGATACACACCATCAATTTTAGGGTGTTTCCTAAAATTCATATTTCATATAAAATTTCATATTTTACTGATGGTAAAATATGAAAATGGTGCTTTTTAGAATTCATGACATCATGAGAGTGGCTGAGGAGGCTGATGACATTATCTATGATTTTTGAAGCATCATAAATTAATTTTTTTAATGTTTTTTTATTATTTATTTTTGAGTCAGAGAGACAGCATGAGCAGGGGAGGGTCACAGAGATAGGGAGACACAGAATCCAAAGCAGGCTCCAGGCTCTGAACTGTCAGCACAGAGCCCGACATGGGGCTGGAACCCACGAACTGCGAGATCATGACCTGAACCAAAGTCGGATGCTCAACTGACTGAGCCACCCAGGCGCCCCTGAAGCATCGTAAATTCAAACGACCAGGTTTCCAGGATATTCAGTTTGTAAAAGTATACTTATAAGGCCGACTATTCATAGCTAACTCCTTCCTACCCCCCCCAATTGTTAAGTTGCTGTTTTTTTTTTAAGTTTATTTATTTTGAGAGAGAGAGAGAGCAAGCGCAAGATGGAGGGGGCAGAGAGAGAGAATCCCAAGCAGGCTCTGCACTGACAGTGCAGAGCCCAACTGGGGGCTCAATCTCATGAACCGTGAGATCAGGCCCTAAGGCGAAATCAAGAGCTGAAAGCTCAACAAACTGAGCCACCCAGGAGTCCCTTGGGACACTATTTCTTAAGGCTCAAAGTTAATGATGCCAATTTTTCAATGACGGGCTGGTCAGTTCTGCAAATCATTTATCAAAGATTTTCTGCAGGCCTACTGCGTGCCAGGCACTGTGTCAGGTATTGGTGAAAGAGAGCCGAATCTAGTCGAAGGTGCAGCAGATAAACAAATCATCACAGTGCAGTGTGGTGAGTGGGAAGCCCCTGGAAAGAAGGGGGTGAGCTGAGAAGAGTAGCACCCAGTTCCCTCCAGGGTGCCCCGATCTGAGGCTTTGGGGGCTGCATGACACCTACCAGGCAGAAGAGACAGGGCCCCTAAGAGGTTTCTAAGCAGCAGGAACAGTGTGTGCTAAAGGTGAGAGCACACAGCCCGGGCAGTGGGTTAGGAGAAAGGCTGGGGAGGCAGAGGGAGCCAGATCAGGAGAGGAGAGAAGTCTGGACTTTGTCCGAGGTGATGGAGGAGCCAGTGAGGGGCTCTGAGCACACATGTGAAACTATCGGATTTGTTTTTAGGAAGACCAAGGAGGCCGGTTACGGAGGGTTATGGCAACCCAGGGCAAAGCGGATGGGGGCCTGTGTTGGAGAGATGCCAGCAAGATGGAAAGAGGAGGCTCATGAGATCGGCTCAGAAGGCAGCATGGACATAAGCTGGTGACAGGAGTGATGCAGGGGATGAGAGGGTGTGAACCAGCCAACCCTCCAGCCCCTGGCCAGGCCGACTTCCCCATGCGCGTGCGCTATGGTGACAAAGAGAGAGACTGCGAGCAAAGCCTACTCTCTCGGCAAAATAACTCACAGCTCTATCTCCTTGACAGGCAGCCTCTTTTGGAAGCAGACCGGTAAAAACTTGGGATGGACGGACGATGGATGATAAGCAGGCAGGCAGATCTACAGAGTGAGCGATGGATGGATAGACCGGGGAGCAGGTATGGAAGGAGGCAGCGGGGAAGCCAGGAAGACAGGCACACACCGTGGTCCTCCAGC
The DNA here is from genome assembly GCF_006229205.1 of Suricata suricatta. Lineage (NCBI taxonomy): Eukaryota > Metazoa > Chordata > Mammalia > Carnivora > Herpestidae > Suricata > Suricata suricatta. The sequence continues at coordinate 150,471,264 of NC_043702.1, read as the reverse complement.
CGCCTTTATAGTGCACGCCCCGCTTATTTTGATTGAAAACATGGGAAGAAACACGTCCAGAGTGCTTAAGAGTCTCAGTCCAAAACAGAACTGAACAAGCTCTCAACGATGACACTCTGTCCCTCTGCTGCAAACACCCTGTCTCTCTATCGCTCCTTTATCAAAGGTTTCATTCCTGTCACCTGGCTGTGTCGTGGGAGAGCAGCGATCAGTATATGCAGACCGATCACAGATTGGAAGAGGAGGCTTGCTGTCAGCTCGCCTTCAACTGGCCCACTGACAGCTTCTCCTCTTCCTCCTCGTTCTTTTTTTCTCTCTCTTCTTCATCATCATCACAAACATTACTGAGCACTTACTGTGAATCCAGCTCCATTATAACCACTTTGGATGTATTATCTCATTTATTCTAACAATGGTCCTATTTTTACAAAACTTTTTTTATGTCTTTATTTTGAGAGAGAGACAGAGAGACAGAGAGTGAGCAGGGGAGGTGCAGAGAGAGAGGGAAACACAGAATATGAAGCAGGCTTCAGACTCTGAGCTGTCAGCACAGAGCCCGATGCGGGGCTCGAACTCACAAACTGTGAGATCATGACCTGAGCCAAAGTCAGATGCTTAACCGACTGAGCCACCCAGGCGCCCCAACAATGGTCCTATAAGAAATACAATTATTAGCCCAATTTCTTCCAGAAGAGGAAACTTGAGGCTCAGAGATGTTAAACAACTTGCTCAAAATCACACGGCTAACAGCAGTCAGGCTAGGAAATTAGCCTGAGCAGCCTCTGTGTTCTCAGCCACGTGACCCCTTCACACCTGCTTCTCACAAGTGGAGGTCTTCTAGCCTTGGGCAAGCCCCTCCCATTTCACACACCCACCCTGCTCCTTAAGATTAATGTAGAAATCAAATGCCCCCCAGGACTTACAGCTGCTCATCCAGAAGATGACTGGGGACGGGAGTCCAGGTGGGGGGTTGCACTGGAGGGTCAAGGGAGCACCTTCTTGAACCACGACAGGGTCTAGGTTTTCCTTGGGCCACAGGGGAGATTCTGGGAAGAATCAGAGAGGTGGGTGAAATGAGGGTGATGGCTGGGGCCAAGGCAAGGAGCAGGCGGGAGACAGAAATGCAAGGAGGAGGAGGACAAGGGGAGATGAGAGAACAAGGGAGGGGAAGAGAGGGCCCTCTGGTCTAGGCAGGTGCAGCAGAAGAAGAGAGGCCATTCTTCTAAATAAATTCGAATCTTCAAAGGTTCTTCCTCTTCCTCTGCTCCGCCCCCTCCCCACCCCTGTGCCCAGAGGGCAGGTGAAGGTGCTCAAGACTGGTTTGGAAGCCTCCTAAGTATGGGGAGGAGCACTCCTGCTCAGAGGCAGAACAGCAAGCAGGACGTGCAGGGCATGGAGGCAGCAATCCATTGGCCAAGGGCAGGGGCAGTCTTTCTGGAATGAGCCTCCAGCATCCCTCCCCGCCATTCACCCAGAAGCAGGGCGTGCTGGTCCCCCTCCCCTGCCCATGTTACTCACTGGACACCTGCAGGCGGATCCTATTGGACAGGGCCGTGCCAAATTTGTTTCGAGCGAAGCACTGGTATTCCCCCTCATACTCCTCGGGCCGCCCCCCGCTGCGGAAGTCGATCACCAGGGTCCCAGACCTCCTCCTCATCGACACCCGGGGGTCCTTGGCGATGTTGAAGAACCTGCTGTTTCGAGTCCAGTGGAAGCTGCGTACGATGGGGGGTGGGCCGGGGAGAAGCAAGGCCACAGGGAGGAACAGGGTGGGCTCTGGGCTCCAGGCTCGGGGCCCAGGTCCCTGACCCTGTCCCATAACCACTGTCTCCATACCACGGCGTTGCACCCTGGTTGAGCAGCAGAACTGACCAGGAAGCCTGATAAAACAGAGTCCCAGGTCATAGACAGATGGCTGTGTGAGGGTAGGTCTCTGGGATTAGTACTCTTATCTGGCTGGGAGTCAGAGCTGTGAGTAGTAGATACCCAAGTAGCCATCGGGGGGATTATGTTCTTTGCAGGAGCAGGCAGGAACTTTCACATTTTATTTCTTTTATTATTTAAAAAAATATTTATTTTTGAGATAGAGAGAAAGTGGGAGTGAGGAAGGGCAGAGAGAGAGAGGGAGAATGAGGCAATCCCAAGCAAGTTCCACACCATCAGCTCAGAGCCTGACTTGAAGCTTGATCCCATGAACTGCAAGATCGTGACCTGAGCCGAAATCAAGAGTCAGATGCTTAACTGACTGAGCCACCCAGGCGCCCCTAGGCAAGGACTTTGGTTTTTTAAAACCAAATTCATATTTCATCCAAGCCAAGCACATCAGGGAGCTGGCTCTGCTTCCCCTGTCTCCTTATTCGATAATCGATAATCGACTCGGAAGCCAGAGAGCATGGCCGGGGCTGTCCGTGCTCCTGCTTGTGGGCGTGGACGATAAAGCAGTGGCCACGCCTTCTAGCCCAGAAGGGGCAGCTTTGAAAGAACAAGCAGCCTTCAAAAAACCGAGCCACAAGGTGAAGAGACTAGAAACTTCCTCTGCTCCTGGGGGTGGAGGATGTGCACAGCTGTCCAGGATATCACCTCAAAAGAAGCAGGAGCGGCTGCTCACTGTCACAGAATCACTGTTACTGCAAAGGACCGGTAGGGGGAAAAGACCAAACTGCAGAAGTAGGGCCATCTATGCCCTGCCTGACCCTTCAGGGTGACCCTGTTTCTTCCACCCGGGATGAGAGAGGCCCTCCTTGTTCTTGGGCTCACACAACCCAGGTCAGGGATGGGCAGACGAAGGCTGCCATATACCCGAGGCTCTGTCTGGTCTCATTTCTCCGGACAGACACCTGGAAGGGGTCCTGTCCTGTTTGGTCTGAATCACGTATAGGCTCTGGAACATTCCAGCCTGTGGATGCTGCTTTGAAGATGAAGGGCAAATAGCAGAACATCTCCACCTCTCCAGTGTTTTCTGTTCGGTAGAAACAAACCTGGCCTGGGTTTAAGTCCAGGCTCTGCCCTTTTCAATCTGGGAGACCTTGGCAAAGGTGCATAATACCTCCGTGCTTCTGTTTCATTTTCTCTTCACGAGGACATGGGCCCTCCTCTGAAGGGCAGTGACGTGGTCTAATGTGAGTGTGAGGAGCAACATGTAACTCAGCCTGCACACCACAGGCTTTCGGCCCTTGTCTGCCGACATCTCGTTTGATGCTGATGCGCACACAAGGAGGGATGCGCTCAGAATGAAAGACGCAAGCTAGCCAGCAAGAGGAACTTCCATATAAGCTAAGCACTGGGTGGGCAAGGGGGATTTTGGGGATGTAAGGCAGTGGAAAGAATGTGTGACATGGATGCACAGACAGAAAACTTAATATCTAGTCCTGGCTTTGTGGTGTGACCTTAAGCTACTTAAGATTTCTGGCCGCCAGTGTCATCAGCTAAATTTCCTAGTACCTGAACTGTACCTTCCAACTAGTAGGTACCCAGTAGGGGCCTGCTGGGTAATTTTAATTTTTTAGCTCATGTATCATCGAGTCTAGGGCCAAGAGCATGGTTCCACGGCCCTCTTTGCGGGGCCCCTTGGATTTACCTACCAGCACACTCACCTGGGGGCAGGGTTCCCCTTTGCTTCACACTCAATCAGGATATTATCACGAGGATCCACGATGTGGTCCTTCACTGACTGCTTGGTGATGGTCGGGGGCTGGGACACTGCAACAGCACAGACAGGGAGTGGTCAGGGCTGCGGGACCTTCCAGGGTCCCTGGCTTGGGGAATGGCTGAAATTAAGACCTGCAGGAGCCCCACGGTAAGCAGGCACACTGAGAGTGGGCAGTGCCTCCTTCTGGGGACCCAGCTCCTTTAACGAGGCCACAGGAAAGGGGGTTATGCCAGAGACTCAGCATAAGAAGAATCCCTTTAAGATCTCATTGAATCCCTATGAGAAACTTTTGTTTTACCCTTTCTTCTATCCTAACACTTAGTACGATGCCTCGTTAACCAGGGTTCTTGATATATGTTTGTTGAATGAATGAAGGAACACAGCGCAGGTCACTTTCCAGAACCTAGCAGCCATGATGATTCTGAGCCCTTGCAGGGTCAACAGATGGCCAAACTGTGGTGAGGCTGCAGCGCAGAGGTTTACAGTCCCAGGGACTGGGGCCAAAGAGCCCGCTCCTCTCATGCTTGGCCCCACCTCCAGGTTCTCTGTGGTGCTCCGGGCCGGCCACCACCGGATGGGGAGCGGAGGCCCTTTTTACCTACCTGCTCCTCTGCCCTTCCCGGCAACAGGATGCTCTGGGTGGTCCGCTGCCCTCCCCGTGTGGTCAGGGACCACACTACAGGGCTCTGGTATCAAGAAGCCCCAGCAGCAGGGTGGAGAGGTGGCTAAGCCTCCCTGTATCTCCTCACTTGGCCTTCTCCCACCCTCCTTGCTGCCCTCCTACCTCCCAGAGGCACAAGGGCACAGAGGCACCCGGGGGACTTACGCTCATTCTGAATGCTTGCTGTTAGTTCCGGTGGGTTAGCATTGTGAGGGGGAGAAAAGAAGACATCGGTTATAGGTTATCATACACGACGGCTCGCCCAGGCGTCCTCACGCCCCAGCCTGCAGGGAGAGCGAGTGGGGCTGCAGAGCTGGGTGGGAGAGCCACCCGCAGGAGGGGACAGACTCAGCGAGCGCTTCGCGAAGGAGGTGGCATTTCCATGGGGAGCTCAAACCATGCAGTTGAGCAGAAGGACCGGCTTGCCGGGAAAGCTCAAATACAAAATCTGACAATGCTGCCTGAAAGAGGCTGGGCTCTAGAGGTGCCGTGCACCCTCTCTGGACGTCAGTGAGGAAAGCGGGCCCCCTGGTCAGTGGTGCTGGGGCGAGGCTGAGGCTGAGAAGCCTGGGCGGCAGCAGATCTGAACCAGGGTTCCGGGGCAAAGCCCACGTGGCCCATAGGCCTCACTCCTCCCCCTGCACCTTCTTCTCTGCCCCATGTGCAAGTACCTTGTTGCCTATCCTTTAGAAAATTCTAGGGACCGATGAATCACTGTTGCTCTGCTTATGGCAGAAATACACTACCCTACGGAAATGCCTCTTCCGCACAACTGCAGGGATGAAGCAGAGCCCACGCCCCTTTCTGTGCTTTTGATGAAAGGGATGAAGGGGCAGGGAGCACAGGTCTTCCCCAGCCCCCACCTGGGATGCACAGGTGCTGGCGTACAGGTATGTGCATGTTTGAGGCCGGGCTTCTCGAACTCTGACAAGTATGTGAATCACTCGGGCGGGGGAGGAGGGGCCTTGGTTAAAATGCAGATTCTGATTTAGCAGACCCTGCATTTCTGACAAGCTGGTGGGCTGTGTACCATGCTTTGAATAGCAGGACTTTTGATGGTAATGTGCTTTGTGGGGAGAAGGTCTTGGTTAAAATTTGCAGAAAGGAGAACTGTGTTTCTGTAACTTTGTGAGATGTCTCTTCTTTACGGTCCTATCATGGAGTGATATGCCATTCGTGTTTCCCACTGGTGCAGAGATCAGATACGTGCTGGTGTTGTGGGCTGACTTCTTCAGAGTAGGTGCCTTCCCGGGAAGCAAAGGCTGCGGGTGAGCCAAGGTCACCTTGAAGCTCTCTGACTCAGTCACAGTGAGTTGTGGCAGAGGAGTTTAGGGGCCCCGAGAAGGGGCACTGTGGAGAAGGCAGGGTTAAGGCAGGACCAGGAGGCACCAGAAGAGTGAAGAGAGACCAGACAGACCTGAGAGAGGAGAGGCGGAGGGCAGCAGGAATGAGTCCTCTGCCATCCCACGCTGTTGGTGCATGAATGTCTTGAGTAAGACCCACACCAAGGTTCAAGTGGGCCAGGGCTGGGTGAGGCCAGCTGGGGCAATTGGAAGATTTTATGTTTTACCATTTGCCTGGGTGCAGGCTAGGCAGGAAACAAAAAGAAATGAAAAGTCCAGGGAAAAGCAGAAATCTGTGGTTTCTGAACACATGCTCCCTGGACCTCCCCACAAGGCATCTTCACCCATATCAGATTTTCCTGCCAGGGGCTCAAGAAAGGTAATTCTGGAAAGCCAGGGTAGTTGGGCATGAGGGCGGGAGAGGAGGGGAGAAGCAGGCTCTTTGACCACTAGCCCAGGCCTGTGCTTCTTCATCCCAGGACACAGTTGATGTCTCTTGGGTCCTCACACAGTGGAGGGCTCTGTCCTTGTCCTGGCAGGGGCTCTGCTTGGCCCACGTGGCCTTCAAGCCTCTCTCTTATAAAGTCAAAGGCTGGCTCAATGGAAAGAGCTCTAGACATTATCCAGGGAATCTCAGAGTCATGGAAGGGAAGTCACTCAGTTAAGGTCATGTAACAAATGTGCTACAGAACTGGAATAAGAACCCGTTCCCCTGTAGTCCAGTCAAAAGCTCTTTTCACAAATCCATCCTTGGCCATAGAAGCGGGTTGGCCAAGTGGGGCCCCAGTGCTCTCTTCTCCTTGACATTCTGGACAAAGGAGAGTTAAGGGGGAGGGCTTGGGGGAGTGGAGACCCTCTGACCTGGTTGGATGCTGTCCCCAGCTCCACACCGAAATCAAGCCAGGGACCTCTTGAAAGTCTACTTCCCTCAAGAGGTAATGACATCTGCAACCACCATTGTGCCACCAAGGAACTTATTACAGACACAACCAAACCAGAAGCCAAGCCACCACAGGGAGATGACCGTGAGGACCACGTGCCTGGGGATAAGGGCAGCCTACTTAGTCCTGTGACACTCCCCCCGAACCCTCTGTCATACCACCTGCCCTTCCCTCCATCTGTAGAACTTGCTGGTGATGTCAAGTGGAGAATGAGTTTGCACTTCTGCCTTCCAAGGGGGGCAAGGAAAAGTCTTCCAACGAGCTGGGCAGGGGCTGAGGCAGATGCCTGCCCAGTCCGCAAGGTTCCTTTAGCATGCGCTTCTTCTCTTTCCCTGGCTGGTATTTACAGTGCCTGGCACCCATCCCATCCCTGGAGGATGGAGTGTGTGTGTGTGTGTGTGTGTGTGTGTGTGTTGAGGTTGTCCTATTTGGGATGACAGTGAGGAGGAAATGTTTCTCCCATCCCGCTGTCTCTTCTATGGGCTCCCAGGAGAAAAATGCCCAGTCGCTTGACATGGGGAGGGGGACGGGGGGCAAGGCGCCAGCAGACTCACTTTTTGGCAAACCCAGTCTTGTTGATGAGGCGACCCTTTGCTTTCTTCAAAGGTCACGATGTTCTCCTTGGGGCGGGTGAGGGGGGGGTAAGGGGGGTGCGTGTGACTCTGCTGGCATGGCAGCAGGAGCTGGAGGCCGGAGACTCAATGAGGGATTGTATAGCAGCCCAGGCTGTTCCAGGAAGCCGGCTGTGCCCAAACTCCCCAGAGCAGAAGCAGTGGCCTGGTCCTCAAGGCACAGATAATGCCCCCTGAAGGGACAAGTGAGTGGAAGGGTACCCCTGGCAGGGTAGCCTCTAACCAGAGCCCCTGCAGCATCTCCCAGAAGAGTACCTGGTCCTCACTTTTCCCACATCTGGGCTACTGTGAATAAGGCTGCAGTGAACATGGGGTGTAGGCATGTCTCTTACCTTCTGTGACAACATGAGGCCCTAGGGACCAAATGCTAAGTGAAATGAAGTCAGAGAAAGCCAGATCCGGTATATTCTCACTCTATGTAGAATCTAAAAACTTCAAACTCAAAGAAGCAAAGTCGAACGGTGGGTGCCAAGGGCCGGGGGTGCAGGTGGGGAAAGCGGGGGGATGCTGGTCAAAGGGTGCAAAGTTCCAGCTATAAGATGGATAAGCTCTAGGGACCTAGCGTTCAGCGCGCAACTATAACTAACAGTATGTATCACACATTCCCGAGAGTTGTTTAGAGAGTAGATATTCCAAGTTATCAGCACACACACACAGAAGGTAATTACGGGAGGGGATGGATGTGTAAACTAACCCATGTGGTAATCATTTCCTAATATATACGTACAGCAAATCATCAAGTTGTGCGCCTGAAACTTACAGATGTTGTATGTCAATAAATACCTCAATAACTCTGCGGGGAGAAAGGAAAAAGAATGTATGGTCTTTCCCCATCCCGTCCCATGGGGCCTTAGCCCAGGGTCAAGGAAGAGTGGGCTTGGGTAACTTGGGGGGTACCTGTTCTGCTGGGAGAACCTGGCTGAAGAGGACCTCTTCCCTGGGCAACTGGGTCCCCTCTGCAGAGCTGACCTTCTCTTGTCTTGTACTCAGCCTCTGTAGGCTTATTCTGGACATGTCACCAGGGCCACTGAGCCTGCAGCCAGTAGGGGCAGACAGCGCATAGCGGACATGCTTCAAGAAGACATTATGAGTTATCCGTTGTGTGGCGGCCCCGGGGCACCCAGCGTGGTGTCACAAAAGGCCTCACCTCCTCATTCAGAGAGGTGCTGTAGTCACGTGCTGGCTCTGCCACTTACGGCCTGGAGAGAATAGCTTTGTTTCTCTGCCCCTCAGTTTTCTAACGTGAGCTACGCAACTCACAGGAGATGCTTCTAACGAACTTAGCTCTCTGCCAAGCACAGGGCAGCTGCCACTGTGGTGAGTTCCAGGAACTAAAAGAAGGTGGGATTGCCAGAGGCAGGGGCGGGGCATGTCAACTGCCAACCCAGTGGGAGGTCAAGAGACCCAGGTTCTCTTCATGAATCCATCACCTGTTTGCTGTGTGACCCTGAGCAAGGAAGGGTCTGCATTTCCTTCAATATGATTCCAGAAGTAGGGGACAATCTAGGCCCTCCTCACGGACACTGAGGTGGGGAGATGGTGGGGGGGAGGTCAGGGCACTTGTAGCTCTCTGCCCCACACGTGGTCCCTTGGAGAAACTGGCTGCTAGGTCACCTGTCCATGGCTCCGGTAGAGATTTAGAAATCCATTCCTAACAAAGATGTCAAAGCCATCTATTTATAAGTTCTTCTTGCAGAAACCCCTTGCCCACTAGCCCCAGGGATCAAAGTGGCAGGTGAATGAGTGAGGAGAAGCAGCAGAAGAGAAATGAGCCTTCACCACTTCCTTGATAACCCAATTTCCCCTGTACTCCTCTCCTCTCCAGGGACATGGCCTTATCATGCTCCTTATTAGATTGTCTGCCTGGGATTGTTGATGAGAGACTCTTCCTCGAGCTAGCAGTGGAGATGGTCTCCAAGGGAACAGGTCCCTTCATGACCCCCCCCCCCCCGTGAACACACACACACACACACACACACACACACACACACACACACACTTGGGGCTATTGGGAGGGCAGCAGGGCCTTGCCCGTCTCGTTTCTGGGTCCAACTTATAGTTTCTGCTGGCCCCCTCTTACCCAGAAGCGCCCACTCCTCTGGGCACTTATTCTTGGTAGGGTTGGGTGGGAGGGGGCTGAAGTATGCATAATTCTTCTTCAAGCTATGCTGACTCCTGGCCCCAGGGTCTGGCTTTGGAGAGCTCAGTGGGCCCTTCTTGGAGGCTGTGTCACTCTCCCAACCCTGCCCAGACATCTGTCACCTGGACAGAGCCCAAGTCAGCGTCGGCATTGTGTGGATCCCATCTATTTCTGGAAGCAGGGCACAGGGGACAGAGGTGGTATGCCCACATTAGAGCACTGGAATGCCCAGACGTCCTGGTGAAGGTGTCAGAACTGCGGCAAAGGCAGTACACAGCTAAATGCAGGGCCACAGAGCATGGCTGCCAGCCAACGAGCCACTTATGAACGTCACAACAGATAGGGCTGCTAGAGACGTGGCTGTTGGCATCCGAAGCCCCTTATTTTATGATTCTGATGGCCGAATAATGTCCCCACCAGGGGAAACAGAATGACACAGATTTTATTTTCCAACTTTGCCACGGGAGAGGTGAAAACAAACAGAAGGAATCAACGCCTGGTTTTCGGACACTGGCGTTAAAACGGAGCTCTATTTTAATGTTTCATTTAGCTCCAGTCTTTTGCAAAATAATTCCCTTCTCGACCCTCCCCAGGCCATATGTCCTGATTAGTCCAGCCAAGAAGGCCAGGGGTCCAGCTCAAATATTAGAAAGGCAAATAAGAACTATCCACTCAGTCCTTGGAAACTCCACTCTGATGGGAAGTCAGGACCGCAGAGATCGGAGGGAGGAGAGCAGAGGGAAGAACCCCTGACTGACACACTGACTTCCAAACTCTGCCCCCTCCGGTCCTGCTCGGCAGGCTCCAGGCAGCCCAAGCATCAGCGCAGCCCCAGTCCTGAAAGATCGTGCCTCAGTTAGTCTCATGTTCCCAAACACAACTCTGCTTGCGTCAGCTCTTCAGAGGAAAACCCAGCTCTGCCTCTGAAATTGCATCCCCTCTCCCCCACCTCTTCAAAAGTTGGTCTTAACTCCCCTCTGACCTCCCAGTCCCTCCCAACTCCCCTGTCCCCAAATCAAGAGAATCAAAGAAGAGGATGGAGCAGGACTCACGGTCCATAGGAATCTCGATGGCCCCGCTGAGGCTGAGGAGGCAGAGCAGGAAGGCTGTGTGGACCCAGGGCGGTGGCTGCTGCCTGGCCATCCTCAGCTCTGGGCCCCGCTCCCTGCTCCCCGGCCTGCGGGGTCTTGCTGTCTCCAGCTGCTCTAACTGGGCCTCCTGGACTGAGTTCAGCTGTGGAAAGAAATACAATGCCAAGTGAGTTTTTCTTGAACTTGTGGTCTGCTCTAGCAATCCCCCGGGGCCTGAAGAACTCCAGGGTCCTCTTGGTCACAGACCAATGTTCTAGAATAGGATTTCTTAACCTTGCACTATTGACATGAAGGTCCCACAATTCCCGGTATGGGGAACAGTCCTGGGTTTGATTGCAGGATGTTTAGCAATATCTCTGGCCTCTATCCACTAGATGCCAGTAGAGACCACTCCTGCCCCCCATCCAAAGTGTCTCTAGACATTACCGACTGTCCCCTGGAGGACAAAACCACTCCCAGCTGAAAACCACTGTTCTAGAAGGAAGGGCAACTCTGGAATGATCCCCAAAACAAACACTGTCCCACTGGTCCAACATCTAGAAGATGCCATGCACTGGGCCGGTAAGAAACACACCAATCTCTTAGCTTCTAGGAGCCCTATGTGTTGTGTAGGCCTGGGTTTGAGTGGGTCTGGGGTAGGGCACAGAGAAAAGGTCGCACTGATGTCCTCTGATCCAGACGACAGGATGAAGGCAGCTGCACTGAGGGGTAGGAGTTAGACAGGTGAAAACTGGTTGCTCAAAGGACTTTTTTTTTTTTAATGGATGTCTGCAGATATTTTGTGCAGCAAAGGTATGGTGGTCCCTGATGCTGTCCCCTTAGAGATAATGGCAGTTTTGAGACTATGACCCAGAAGAAGAGGCTCGCAGGGGTTTGGCAGAATGATCGATATTATGACCACTCTATGTTCACATCATTAAGCGTAATAAATCATTCCAGGGTGTACAAGGGGAAGGATTAAAAATGGCTGTCCAAGGAGTCTGGAATTAGTCCTTAAGAGATAAACCCTCTCCCTCTGCTCTTATGAGAGAAAAGCAAGAATGAGGGACAAGTGAAATAGATAAAGGGGTAAGAGCACACTTATCATGATGAGCACTGGGAATGCAGAGAAGTGAATCATTATACTGTACATCTGAAATTAATACAACACTGTATGTTAACTATACTTGGAAAAAAAAGATGGAGATACAGTGCTTTAAGATTGCCGTGGGTTCCAGAATATGGAATCTTAAAACTTGGTCCTGTTTGCTGGGAAAACTGGACAGTGACATGCAGAAAAATGAACCTGAACCACTTTCTTACACCATACACAAAAATAAACTCAAAATGGAAGAAAGACCTAAATGCAAGACAGGAAGACATCAAAATCCTAGAGGAGAAACGCAAAAACCTCTTTGACCTCAGCCGCAACAACTTCATGCTCAACGTGTCTCCGGAGGCAAGGGAAACATCAAAATAACAAGCTTCTGCGCAGCGAGGGAAACGATCCGCAAAACTAAAAGGCAACTGACGGAATGGGAGAAAATATTTGTACCCGACATATCAGATAAATGGTTAGTATTCAACATCTATAAAGAACGTACCAAACTCAACGCACAAAAACCAAATAATCCAGTGAAGAAATGGGCAAAAGACATGAATAGACACTTCTCCAAAGAAGACATCCACATGGCCGACCGAAACAGGAAAAAATGCTCAACATCACTCATCACCAGAGAAATAAAAATCATAACCACGATGAGACACCACCTCACACGCGTCAGAATGGCTAATATTAACAACTCAGGCAACAACAGATGTTGGCAAGGATGCGGAGAAAGGATCTCTTTTGCACTGCTGCTGGGAATGCAAACTGATGCAACCACTCTGAAAAACAGTATGGAGGTTCCTCAAAAAATTAAAGATAGAACTACCCTACGACCCAGCAATTGCGCTACTAGGTATTTCTCCAAGAAATACAGGTGTGTTGTTTTGAAGGGGCACATGCACCCCAGTGTTTATAGCAGCACTATCAACAATAACCAAAGTCTGAAAAGAGCCCAAATGTCCATTGACAAATGAATGGATAAGGAAGATGTGTATAATGGAGTAGTACTCGACAATCAAAAAGAATGAAATCTTGCCATTTGCAACTACGTGGTTAGAACTGGAGGGTATCATGCTAAGTGAAATTAGAGAGAGACAAATATCATGACTTCACTCATACAAGGACTTTAAGATACAAAACAGATGAACATAAGGGAAGGGAAGTAAAAATAATATAAAAACAGGGAGGGGGAGAAAACATAAGAGGCTCTTAAATATGGAGAACAAACAGAGGGTTGTTGGAGGGGTTGTGGGAGGGGGGATGGGCTAAATGGGTGAGGGGCATTCAGGAATCTACTCCTGAAATCATTGTTGCACTATATGCTAACTAACTTGGATGTAAATTTTTTTTTAATTTGTTTTCCTGTTTTTTTTTTTTTTAATTTTTGAGAGACAGAGAGAGACAGCACAAGCAGGGGAGGGTCAGAGAGAGAGGGAGACACAGAATCTGAAACAGGCTCCAGGCTCTGAGCTAGCTATCAGCACAGAGCCCGATGCGGGGCTGGAACTCATGAACTGTGAGATCATGACCTGAGCCGAAGCCGGACGCTTAACCGACTGAGCCACCCAGGTGCCCCTTGGATGTAAATTTAAAAAATAAATTAATTAAAAAAACACACAACTTGGTCCAGTTTGCTGTTCTACCATGGGGCCAAGTCAAAGAGGATGGCAGGAGGGAGCTCTCCCAGGGCTCCGCTCTCCCCTGTACTCCACCACCAGCTCCCATCCATCCTGACTGAGGCTGTCGGGCAAAGGAGCAGGGCTCCAGGGTTTGCTCCTGGGAGATTATGCTTCTGAAGACCCGGGGGACAAGGCACCTCTCCTGTGCCAGGATGTAGGGTGAGCTAAAGGATTCTGATTCAGATTTCAGCACTTTCTGTCCTGGAAGCTGGGCCCTACAGCAGCCCCCAACCCCACGTGTGTTTCTCAAATCCATCCACGTCTACCTCCACCTTGGTTTCGGTCACCATCATTTCATGAAAGTGACCATAGCAGCTTCCTGAGAGGTCTCCCCACTTCCACTCTTTTTTTTTTTTTTGGAAGATTTTATATTTGAGTAATCTCTACACCCAAAGTGGGGTTTGAACTTATAACTCCAAGATCAAGAGTCACATGCTCTACCAAATGAGGCAGCCGGATGCCTTTCCTCACTTCTACTCTTACCCCTCTGACTCATTCTCCACCCATCACCAGAGGTGTTATTTTCTAAAGGGTGGATACAAATATGCCAGGCCCCAGGCAACTCCCTGGCTCAGAGCTGCCCGACAGCTAAATCCTTGGCGTGACTCAGACTTCCTCCCTAATGGAGCACCCTCCGCGATCTCCCCTCTCATCACCCTCCCGCTGTGTTCCAGCCAGTACTGGTCATCCCCCAGGTCCTTTCATATGTCATGCTCTGTGACTTCTACACAGATTAGCTTCTTGTCTAGAATGCACTTTGAATCTGCCCTCTTATCATTTTTGCCTTGTGTGACTTGCGTGTCCCTCATTCTTACTCCTGAACATGTGGCTCCCTATTATATAGCACTTGTCACTTCATATTCATTGTGTTCTTCCAAAAGCCACTGTACCCTCTATTAAAAAAGGAAGGCTCCTGGGGTGCCTGGATGTCTCAGTCAGTTGGGTGTCCAACTTGGGCTCAGGTCATGATCTCACTGTTCCCGAGTTCGAGCCCCACATCAGCTTCTGTGCTGACGCTCAGGGCCAAGAGACTGTTTTGGATTCTCTGTCTCCCTCTCTGCCTCTGCCCCTCCCCCACTCATGTTCTGCCTCTGTCTCTCTCAAAAATGAATAAACATTTAAAAAAAAAAGATAAAAAAGGAAGGCTCCATAGAGAAGGTGCCTCATCTTGTTTATGCCTAGTATCTAATATAGTAGGCATTCAAAAATATGTGATGGATGGATGGAAAATGAACAAATGGCTGACTGAATGAAGTAAACCACATGGATCACATGTTGTTGTTGTTTTAAACCTCGTGCTGCCCAGAAAACCAACAGGCGGCTCAGGGGAACACATGCTCTGGACTTGGATGGCATACTGTGGAGACTACTCTTCGGTGGAGGAAAAACCCCCTCCCTCCTTAGGCGCTGCAGGAATCACTCAGCTGGAAGAGGGTTAGGAGAGTAGAAATGTCCTAGGGAGGAAAATCTCCTGGCTGGATGCCACCACAGGATGTCTTTGGTTCTTCCTTCTAACCCTCTGAGATGTTCTTTATACAGATGTAGGATGGGTCTGCTAACTGCTCTCCTTGGGCCGTACATCTCCAAAGACTGGACTCGGGCTACCCGGCTGGCACCTTAGTGCTGAGAGAACGAGGTGGGGTGAGGCTCAGCACTCCTCCATGTAGGACAGTGGGGGTGGGCGGCTCCCATCTTGGCTTCACGACGGCCAAGAAAGAGGAAAGAGGAAGAGGAGAGGGGTATCTTGCTCTGGGAATCTTGATGGGAATAGGAAGCCAGAGCTATTCATTAACTAGGGACACAGTGGCAGGAAAAAAAAAAGCCCAATTATTTGGGGTGCTTTTAACTCACAATTCAAAAACACAGTAGAGAAAGTTCATAGAGATGCTCTATTAGCTGTTTGACAATCCTCTCTCTCTCTTCTCTCTGGAACCCATTTTCCCCCCAATACAATCTTAAAAGAGGAAGAGACTTTAACGATCATTTGGCTTTATGCAATCCCCTTACTTTTCAAGTGAGGAAACAAGAGCCCAGAAAGGGGAAGTGATTTGCTCAAGGTCACACAGCTGGTGAGGGGCAAAGCAAGGAAAAGAACCCAGATCCCCTGATCCCTCTCCCAATGTCCCTGTCTCTCCACATGCAGGGAAGTTCCAAGTAAAGCTGCTATTTAAAAAAGAATGCTTCAGGTCCTCTATCCCCCTGCCCCACCCCTCCCCTGTTCATGTGCACATGTGCACGCATGCTCTCTCTCTCTCAAAAATGTTTTTTTAAATAAAAAATAAATAAATAAATGTGGGAGCCTGGGTGGCTCAGTCGGTTCAGTGTCTGACTTCGGCTCAGGTCATGATCTCATGGTTTGTGAGTTTGAGCCCCATATCAGGCTCCCTGCTCTTAGTGTGGAACATACCTTGGATCTTCTGTCCCCCTCTTTCTCTGCCCCTCCCCTGCTCATGCACCCTCTCTCTCTCAAAAATAAATAAAACATTTAAAATAAATTTTAAAAATGTAATTTCCTTAAAAAAGTAAACATAGATTATTATATGACCTCATATTTCTATTTCTAGGTCTATGCCCCAAAGAATTGAAGACCAGCACTCAAACAAGTCCCTGTGCACACATGTTCAAAGTTAGCATCATTTAAAACAGCCAGAGGTGGAAACAGCCCAAATGTCCATCAACAGATCAATACGGAAGCAAAACTGCAGTAGGCACCTTCCCTGAGCTATCACTAGGGTAGAAGGCAGGTACTGACACATGCTACAAGGGGACGGAACCTGAGAGGGTTATGCTCACCGAGAGGAGCAAGATGCAGACGGTCACATCTAGAATCATCTCATTGATATCAGAGATCCAAAAAAGGCAAATCCAAACAGAACACAGATCGGTGCTTGCCAGAGGCAGAGGGGAAGGGGGGAGTGGGGAGTAATAGGTATGGCTGGGGCTTCCTTTTGGGGTGATGATAATGTCGGGGTCAGGAAAGGATTCTGCGGGAGTGTAATAAGCAATACTCGATGGAGGAGGCGGCTGCACACACTGTGAATGCCCCAGATGCCACTGAAGACTTCACTGTAGATCGGTTAGCTTGAGGACAGGCAATTTTACCCCAATAACAGAGAAATGTAAGTATCGGTGTCTATAATGTGCTCATAATGATAAAAGAGCAGAAGAGGAGGAGGTGGGTTATTCCACATGGGCATACAGGCACCTTCAGCTCCCAGAGCCTGGTCCGCTCAGCCTGGAAGAGAGGCACATGGCTTGTAATCCTCCACGTACATTCGGAAGGACTTTGCACCCATGTCTGAGGAAGAGGAGCGTCAACTGGGGTTTGGGCATGTGGGTTCTCATTCTGTACTCAAAGAAGCCAATGAGAGTGAGGAGGGAGGGGCCCTGGCTGCAGGCACCCCCACATCACCGAGGGCGACGTTCCCCTATCCTGATGACCAGGCAGGAAAGGCCAAGGGCAGGGATGTTTATCTGAAAGCACTTAAGTGCATGCTTCTCATCAAATCTTATTTCTTACGCTATCTTGCTGTACGGCCCAGTCACAAAGTATCTCAGGTTCCTCTCCCATTAGGGGCAGAGAATGACATCACCCAGAGGTGGTGGTGGGGGTGGGTGGAGAATGCCATCAAACTACAGAGCATCCTGGAGAGAAATAAGGAAAATCCCATATCTGGTGAGAGGCTGGACGGGGGCTGCAGAAGAGGGGCCATGGTGAGTGTCTTGGGATGCTGGGAGAAGGTGTGGAATTTTTCTGTTCGGCTCCACAAGGGCAAAACTAGAATCGAATGGGAGAAAGTTCCAGAGAGGCAGCTGCTGCTCTGCGATGTAAGGAAGAGCAATCTGATAAATACAGCCATCCTACAATACCATCCATGTAAGTCAACACTCGGCCCACACACACTACCAACATGATGGGTCTGGAAGATCCTTTCATAGCAAATCAAACAGGTAAGAGGTGGATTATAAGGATGTAAAATACATTAAAGGGAGGGCTGTGGCAGGGGGAGAGAGTGAGGAAAATAACAAAAATAAATAAAACCAAAAGAGAAATCTGTGTGGACTGCTGGTGTACTATAAGCCGGGGAAGAAGATTAATTTGATGCTTGTATTTCTGAAATCCTCTCCACCCACCCCTCTGCCCTGCAACCCTGTGTGAAAAAAGAAGAAAAAAAAAAGAGAGAAGAGAGTTACCCAAATATGAAATGTTCTGCCTTGTGAGGTACTGAGCTCACTGTCTCATAAGAATCCAAACAGTATTTGGTCAGGTGCTGTGCTTACAATATACCCACACAGGAAGGAACCGGATGCTTCTCAGAATCTTCTAGGCACTATTTAAATACACAGGTCCCTGGAACCTCAAACTTCTAGGCAGCAGCTGAATTGGGCTTGCAGATTTAAAAATTCGTTTGTTTTTTTTTTAATTTGAATGCCCTTTAGAAACTCTGTTATCTTACGTGGGATGCTTCATTCACTTAGGTAAACTCCCTGAACTGAAGCTTTAAAATTTCCAGAACTTTAAATTTGCAAGCCTTGTGGGAGATTCAGATTCAAAATGTCTGAGCCGGGGCCCAGGAAGGGTATGGGAGTTGGGTGACGGTCAGCCATTTGGCGTGGACTCCTGGACACAACAGCCTCTCTTGGTCAAGTTCGAGAGCATGGACTGCGCAGCATGACTGTCTGAGTTTGAGAAGCTGCCCCCACTCACAAGGTGGGGGTCATGGGCAAGTACTGAATCTTCAGAGCTCTGTGTTTCCCATCTGAAAAACACACACGATAATACTCCAGAGGGCTCTTGGGATGACTTAATACACAATTCCTGTGTAAGCACTTGGCAAAGCATGGGACCCAGAGTAATGCTCAGGAAATGTTAGTGCTGCCACTGAGCGGGCTTTGAGCTCACAGGGAAGGGAGGATGAAGGAAGCATCCTGTTTATCTACATGACACTACCGGTAACAGCAGCGAGGAGTAATAATTATCCACCCAGATCGGCCTGCTTTCCAAGTTTTCCTTCTTTCTGGATCCTGGTTTGCTTTCTTTCCCCAGACTGGGGGGGCCCTGGTGTTGATAAGACACAAGCTGTCCCTGGCAGACGGTTGAGAGGCCCACGGCTCCTGCAAGCTGTCATCATTGGGACCCACCCCCCACGTTCCCGCAGCCCCGCTCTGGGCGGGACACATGGTGGTCACAACACATCTGTGATGATGGGAGAAAAGACTGGCAGTGCAGAAACCCGCCTCACCTGGCGGCGCCCATTCCCGAGAGCAGACCCCCCCGGGACTGTCGGGCAGCAATCAGCAGGCCACTCACTCATTTACCAGACCTGGCAGCAGGTGCTGCTTTAGAGAAAGTACACAAGGACGAGAGATAAGGTTTCTCTGCTCCGGCACCGCCTTCTGTCCAGGGAGGGGCACAGGAAATCAGCACCGAACAAAAACAAATCAGGTAGCAGTATGTACACTGAAGAAAACACAGTGTGACCCGCAGACACGGGTGTTTGCAGCAGCCTCATCCCTAATCGCCAGGATATGGAGGCGACCTACATGTCCTTCATCCTTCAGTCGGTGAACGGACACACAACCTGTGGTACATCCAGACAATGGGGTGTTAGCCAGCACTAAAAAGAAATGAGCTATCAAGCCAGGAGAAGACATGGAGGGAAGTTTAAATGCCTATCACTAAGTGGAAGAAGGCATGGAAAGACCACACACTGTATGATTCTAACTATGTGACATTCTGGAAGAGGCAAAGCTATGGGGACGGTAAAAAGATCCGTGGTCGACAGAGGTTGGGGCTGGGTGGGAGGGAGGAATGAACAGGTGGAGAATGGGGGACTTGTAGGTCCTCTGTATGGGACTATGATGGTGGAGCCATGTCATTACACATTTGTCTAAACCCACAGAAGGACAACACCGGCAGGGACCCCTAACGTCAACTACGGACTGTGGATGATTGGGATGTGTCAGTGTGAGTTCATCGGTTGTAACAACTGCACCCCTCTGGTGGGGGGGGTGGAGCTAATTAGGGAGGCTGTGCATGTGTCGGGGTAGGGGGCATATGGGAAATCTCTGTGCCTTCCAATTTAATTTTGCTATAAATCTAAAAGTTCTCTAAAAAAAATAAAGTCTATTAATAAAAAAAAAAAAACAAGAACAGAAACCTCAATAGGCTGATGTGCAAAAGGGAGGTGAATGGTCAAGGCAGACCTCTATGAGAAAGTGACATTTGAGCAAGATCTAAATGACAAGGAGGAGCCAACTTTATCAAGGTGGGTCAGAAAAACATACAGGGCCAGGGAACTGCCGGCACAAAGACCCTGTGGCAGGAAGTAGATGGGTAGATGAAAGAAACCGGTGTAGCCATAGCCTGGGGAAAAGTCATGGAGGGCTCTGAAGGTCAAAGTAAAGAATTTAAATTATATTCTAAGCATGTCAGGAGGTCACTGCAGGGTTCTGTGTGGGAGTGACCTCATGAGTGCTGTTCTCAAAGACCACCCTGGCTGCTCTCTGGAGGGACACATGTAGACAGGTAACAGTGGAGGCAGGGAGACCCTTTAGAAGGCTCTGCAGCCTCTGGGGTGAGGCCAACCTCCTCACTTGCAAACCCAGAAACTTTACCACTGTTTCAATGAAATCACCCAATGCAGCCAGCCTCATGGCCACGCCGGGGTTTCACACCAAGTATTCAGGATTCTTGGTGTGAGTCTGGAGCCTGCTTCGGATTCTGTGTCTCCCTTTCTCTCTGCCCCTCCCTTGCTCGTTCTCTGTCGCTCTCTGTCTCTCAAAAATAAATAAATGTTAAAAAAATAAAAACAAACAAAGAACTGGAAATCCTCGTGCAACAGTCTGACTTT
The DNA here is from genome assembly GCF_006229205.1 of Suricata suricatta. Classification (NCBI taxonomy): domain Eukaryota; kingdom Metazoa; phylum Chordata; class Mammalia; order Carnivora; family Herpestidae; genus Suricata; species Suricata suricatta. The sequence goes on along the minus strand of NC_043702.1, from coordinate 150,451,187 downwards.
CCAAACGCGGGAACCCATCGGCAACAATGCACGGGCGCAACAGCCAGGCCTGGCCAAGAGGAAGGAGACGCCAGGCTAGGGTTGCAGCGCCGGACTTGGACTTGGAAAGCCATCAGGTATCCCAGGGCTAACGTTTTTGCGTTGAGGTCTGAGGTGCTCTCCAGGCTCAGGGGGCTTCTTGGGACTGCTTCACAAACCCCTGTGTCCCAGACGGGAGTGGGGGTGTCTCCGTGTGTAATGTGAGGATCATCTAACACTGCAGAAGGCAGAGAGAAGATGTAGGAAGACGTGATTCTTCATGTCACCATCTGTGTTGCTGATGGAGCATTCCCTGAAGCAAGCTCTAACTGTGGAGTTTTAAATTGCAAATACGTTTACATTAAAAATTCCCTTTAAGTTTTAAGCCGGCTGGAGTCGAGTTTTCTACCATGTGCAATGACAGGGCGCTGTCAGAATCAGAAATGCCCATGGAATGTTGGTTGAATGCATGAGCCTTCCATGGCCTCCACTTCCTGGATAACAATTGTCCCTCCCTCCTCCTGGCGGCCTCTGCTGGGCCCAGCCCCACCCCTCTACACAGGCCTGCCCTTGACCATCCGCTCTCCACTTCGTACGCTCCTGAATTTCCAGACTCTTCTCAACTGACTCCAGGCCTCAGCAGAGAAACACCTTCAAGTTTCTCTCATAACAAAACCAAAAGATTATTATGCTCTCTGGATCCCACAGCCTCCCTACATACACCTCATTTTTTTTTCCTTCCATCTCTTCTCATGAAACTTTGTTTAAAGAGTGGGCTATAGCTTCTGCTTTTACTTACTGCACCCCTCCTTCAACCAAACTCTGGAACTTTCCCTCTAGACCTTCTGTTGGCCTCCTGATGTCCTCCCATTGGCTGACTCCGGAGTTCCCAGTCTTTATCCCACAGACCTCTCGGAGGCCTCAACACTCCATCCATCCCTCCTCACAGTCTTTCTTCCTTGGCCTCTGAAACACCACTCCAGCCCCCTCTTCTTCTCCCTGGCCCTTCAAACCTCCACACTGCCACATGTTCACCATGTCTCCACTGGGGTCCTGCCCCTCTGTCTCTAGTCCCGTCTTTGTTGATGGCACCCACCCAAGTTGTCCAAGCCAGTCACCTGGGAATCACCAGCTCTTCTCATACCTCACACGAGGCGCCGAGGCCCTTGGACGGCCCCTTCCCTCTGTCTCTTACCCCCGCTCCCTTTCCCACACTCCCACTCTCTTACCTCGGATTACCTCCTGTCTCGTGGACTACTGCAGGAACCTCCCGGCTGGTCTCTTTCCAGTCCATTCTCCATATTGCCACTACAGTGATTTTTCTCAACCCTCCTCTGAGCCTGTCGGTGCTCCGCTGAAAACCCTTCCATATCACCCCAACAGCCTATATGATCAGAACCAAACTCCCGAGTGCAGCAAGGCTGTGGGAACCAGGCTCCCACAGGGCTCTCGGGCCCCAGCCAAACGCTAAATGCTCCCTAACGGACACACCATTTACAATCGCCACATTTTACACGTGCCATCCTCTGTGCCTGGAAAGGTCTTTGCTCCTTGTCACGTGATTAATTCCTACTCTGTTTGCAACATTTTGCAGCTCAGGCATCTTCTGCTACATGAATAAGTCCTTGTGCTCCCCCACCCCCACCCCGCTGCCTGCCTCCATCTCTCCTCTACCTTACACCTGCCTCTCTGGGGGCACTTAGCACACAAATTAAGGGTTGGAGACTTCTTCTGTAAAGATCTAGATTGTAGGTATTTTAGGCTTTAAGAGACATACGGCCTCTGTCCCAACTACTGAACTTTATTTACTATTGCAGTCAGAGAGCCACCATGGTCAATAAGTGAGTGAATGGGCATAGCTATGTTCCAATAAAACTTTATTTACAAAAACAGACAGTGGACTGGAATTGGCCTGAGGGCCGCAGTTTGCTTGCCACTAGCCTAACCTGTCTCCTGCTTTGTGGAATTCTTGAGGCTTATACCATGCCCTAACCATTCTTGTGCCTGGTGCCTGGAATGACACCTGGTAGGGGATATTCATGGAATGGAAGATCCAAGCAAAGTCTTCAATCCTGCCACTTATTTTTTTGTAAATTACTTGTTTACAAGCCTTTTAAATAAAATTTCAAACATGGAAATAAATATTCCTGCTTTGGCTGCTTCCAATGGCTGTGGTTGGAGAATCAAATGCATAAAGTGTAGGGATGTGAACCGCCACACCAATTAAGCTGCTCTTATTATTCTTACTGTGTTCCTTCCTGGTGACCTCAAGTGACTCCGACCCAAACAAGACTTTTCTTTGAATATTGGGTAAACTAGACTCTGAGAGAGGGCCTGGGACCTGCCCATTGCTCTGCCCATCAGGTGGTGGGTCTGGGCTTAGCCACAGGCCACTCTCTGCCCAAAGCATCCGTCTCCTCTGGAAGCGAAGGCTCCTCCCCAGGGTGAGCTTCCACAGACCATACCTCCTCTGCTGCCACTCCACTCATCTCCCAGATTCCAGACGCCTCTGCACACCGTGAGAAAGTACCCGTGCAACAGGTGGACGGCTTAATAAAGTGTCCAAGGGCTGCTGAGATTTGAGGATATTTCCTGAGTTAGAATCACCAGAAGCTGATGACTGACTGGGTAATGAACTGTGAGAAGGAGGGCGGCATGAAGCGTCCTAGGTTGGGAAACTGGAGTAGGGTAAGGCTAACGATTGGCATCAAAAATGCAGAACAGGGAATGAATCTGTTCGTGGTTGGGCACAAGGAGAACATCGGCCTGGGACTAAGAATGTTCAGCTGGATGCCTCAGAGCCATGAACAGAGCAGTTATGCAGGTACTTGGTGGCTCTGTTCCTGAATTACTGCCTAGGGACATACCCACAGATTGGTGTGATGAAGCACACACCAGCAATTAGTTCTTAGAATAAATAATAAAATGACTAGAATAGTACTACAAAAACTAACTAAGGAATGCATTCACACATCACTGCCACAGGAGACTGTGAGGGAACAGAGATAATAAAAGCCCAACAGAGCCTACGTAAAACTCCACCACTCTGCATTAGATTAAAAAAAAAAAAAAGGAGCAGGCTTATTACTATAGCTGTCCGGAAGCAACCTCTTCAGAAATCAGAGAGAGAGAAGCTGAAACACAAGAGGAAATAAAGTAAGGAGTGGGGCAGGGCCAGGTGCGGGGGGCCCGAGTGAGCTCAGAGGTGTCCGCGCTGGGCCGGAGGGCTCACGCAGTCAGGCAGGCGGCCCCTCTTGGCGGGGGTCCCCGGACTCAGAGCTAAGCTATTTCTCAGCTACTGTGCTCCCCATACAAACCGGTATCAGTCACAGGTGATTTATGCATAAATATAAACCAGTGTCTCAGGTTATCACTGTAATAACCACATTCCCACTCACCATCTGTCTCCTTCCTTGAAGAACAAAGAACCCAGCGTCCTCCCCATGCTCACCCTCGATCCTATCTGTTCTGGGAAGAAAAACTAGCTAAGGAGCTGAACTAAGAGACACAATCTGTCCTCTGTGGGCAGCACTCGAGCTGATCTGACTTCGCCCCGTGCAGCCTCTGCCCAGCCAAAGAGGCACCTTCGGCCGCCGGAAATGCTACTCCCTCACTTCTTTCCAGCACAGATCCCCTTCTTTTTCAGGGCCCTGAGGGGCGACCCCTCCATTATACGGGCCCTGATTTCCCCCTGAAAGTAGGCTGCATTTCCCTGGTGTCCCCCAGCGCACTACTGAACGGTTCCAGCCGTCATTGCTTCCTGCCCATGGGGTTCCCGCGTCTGTCCCCTGCATCGAACTCTCAGCTTCTTGAGCTCAGAGCCCATGTCTTGCCTCCCTCTGTCGTAAGACGGTACCAAAGATATGTGTGGGACCTCACCGGATGCTTCCTGTGACCGGGAGAGATGTATCCCATCGGCAAATTCACGTATTACAAATCCTTGGTGAGTATCACGTATGATGTAACCATTGTTACTGGGTGAAACCTGAGTAATGAAAATAACCCCAATAACCCAATAGGGGCATCTCTCCAGCATCCTCTCAGCAGACACGCTCAGCTCCTTTTTTCTCCCCCCGCACCCACTCCCTTCTCAGAGCTTTCCGTGTCCCGATCTGTCAGCGCGATGCTGTTTTCTCTGCCCCACAGACAGGCACTCAGAGTCTAGGGAATCAGCTGCACCAGGCGCGAGTCCCAGAACTGCTGTCCCCTCCATTCCCAGCCTAGCGGCCCCCTTACCCTGAGGGCTTCAGCATAGCTGTGCGGGGTTCTGGGGTCCACCTGCAGCGAAGGACTGCAGTGGGTGCTCCAGGGGAACCCTCCTCGCCGTCCCCCACTCCTGCCCTCGGATCCCTACCGCCACAGCCCTTCCATCTCTCTTCTGCCAAGGAATAAACGATTCAACAGATGGTGACCCGAGCCTGCTCCACTCCCTCGGCTCTCAGGCATCTAAAGGCCAGGGGGTGGGTTTCCTAGGAAACTGGAAACGCCCCCTACTGACGATCAGCAGCCTGGCCCGAAGAGCCAGAGCGCCAAGCGAGGAGGAGAGAGACAGAAGGCTCTCTGGAGGAAGACAAGAGTTGAAGGGGAAGCAGCAAGGAGGGGCTCCCTGGCTGTTGCTTCTGGGAGCACCTGCATCTCCCTACGTCGCCCTCCTCACCCCCAAGGAATGACCCTATGTCTCAGCATCTAGAAGAAAGCATCTGCCCACACAATCCTCCTGCCTCTGGCTCTGAAGGGCTGTCTGTAACTGAACCCGCTGGGGCACTGGGACTTGACAGACTGAGAAAGCACTCACCAGCCTCCTAGACGCTGGCCTCTCCCCACGCCTAGGGCGAGAGAGGCCCAGCTTCCGTGCGGGGTTGGACCAGTTGTCTCGTTGAATTTTCTGATAGCCAAGGAAGCCTAGTATATGGGAGTCAACTCACCCCTTCCCCCACCTCCCTTCCCAGGGTTGGGGGGGGGGGTGGTCTCCATCTGCTTGGTGGCTGTCTCAGCCTTGGCTCCCTTTCATTGTCAGAGGGAGAGATCTGGGAGGAGTGAGGGGCTGTGTGTTTAACCATTGATAGTGATCCACTTGGTGATAGTGACAGGGGCGCCCAGCAGACCCGGCCCCTCCTCTCCCTGCCTCAGCTAAGTTCACAGAGGCTAGAGGGCTCAGCGGGAGTGGGGGGTGGGGGGAACAACAGGATCAGGTGGCCCTTGATTCCCGCCTGGGGAGGGGACTGAGAAGGACACCTGGATTTAAGATTAGGGATTTGGATGAAAGCAGCTGTTTTCTGCTCAACACCCAGAACTAATCTGTAGATTGAAACCTGAACCACTCGGCTATGTATTAAATTGGGGGCAAGGGAGGGAGGGAATGGGAGAGGAAAAAGGGGGAAGAGGTCTTTCCCTCAAGGTGACCACCATGAATATCTGGTGAATACCCAGTCTTCACGCCGGGCTCTATAGGGGCACACAGCACTTACACCCTGGTACTCATAAGCCAACCGGGCAGGCCAGGGCCCCCAATGAAGGCTGCACCGACCAAGAGAGTGTAGCTACTTTCAAGGTGGGGAGGCCCTTGCATCTGATGGTCATGGCATTAGTGGCTGGGTCACTAAAGCCAGGGGACTTGGACATGGAGACATGCGGTGTTCTCTCTCATAACTGCACCATGAGTGTCCACCGCACAGCCTTGAACCATCTACTCACGAAAGACTTTTTTTAGGTTGTTCCTCATTTTTTCCCCCGTTACAACAATGCCACAGTGAACATCCTTGTACATACAGCCTGATACTTGGAGGAAGTGCGGTTGTGGTATAGTCCCATCTCTTTGTCTCCAAGAGCCTGGCACATCTTAGCCTGGCCTGGCAAGGAGGCCCGAAGTATACAGGTGGCCTGGTCCAGAGCCCAGTCCTGCTGACAGCTCCCATATGGGCCAGCGGTTGCTGGTCACACTGGGAAGGACCTGCCGGTGCTATGCTCCAGCCAGCTGTCTAAAGTTCTTCGGGGGTGTGCATTTTCTCCCCCTTACCATCACTGCTTCTTCGTTCATCCTCTGAGACGCGGGACTAGGAAATAGGCAGGAATGGAACAGTCTCTCCAGGGTAACCAGTGTGGCTGAGCACTGGCTGATCTAACAAGCTGCCTTGAATAAGGTTTGTGGCCATTTGTGACTTTCCATTATTTGGGAATAGGTGTGGTTACCTGAGCTCTGACCAGTCTCCTTCTATATAAAGATTACCTATACAGGAAACAGAAGTTAACACGTAGGGTGTGCGGACATCCTCCGCCTCAGAGCCATCTGCATAAGCCAAACTGACACCAGGAAAGAAGGCCTTGGAGGACCCCCTTGGAGAGGAATTCTGGCACCTCCAGTAAAGAGAAAGGAGCCCCCACCTCCCAACAGCTCAGCAACCTAGCTTCTCACAGTCTGGCTCCCCGTCTTTTACCCTCAGGGAGAAAGTTTCACAGCAATTAGACGCACATCTTTCTTCACAGCTGGAGAGAGAGTTGTGAGGCTCCCGCCCCCTCTCCAAGTGGGTGGGGAAGTGGGGAAGACATCCAGGATAGCACCAGCTGCCTCTCTGGGGCCTGTCATTAAGGGGAAGGGGAAGTGGCTCTGTTCATCATAATCCTTTGTGACAGGTCCCTAAGGGTGGGGCCCAAGATCTGGGTAGGGTAAAAAGGAGGGCCCCAGGAGGAAGGAAAGATGAACACTGAAGGTAAAAGGCCAGAAAAGGAGGTTTGCATTTAGAATAAAAAGACCTAGGGATAGAGGTGAATCACAGAGTTAGCACGTGACCAGCCATGGCACTTCTGGGTATGTCCCAGAGAATACTGAAGACACACGTCCGCACGAAAATCTGTACAAAGAAGGTTCGCAGTAGCATTGCTGATAATTGCCAGGAAGTGGAATGACTCCAATGTCCACCACCCGATGGACGGATACATAAAATGTGGTAGGTCCATAGGACACAGTATCGTTCAGCTGTAAAAGGGAATGAGGCACTGAGGCATGTTACAATATGGACGTACCTTGAGGACATCATAATAAGTGAAAGGAGGAGTCGCAGAAGACCACATATTGTATAATCCCATGAATATAAAATGTCCAGAGTGGGTATATCTACAGAGGTAGGAAGTAGATTAGTGTTGTCTAGGGCTAGAGAAAGACCAGAGTGGATGGAATGGGTGGGACCCCTAATGGGTATGGGTTTTGGGGGGGGGGGAGGAGGGCACAAGTAATGAACATGTTCTGAAACTAATGATGGTGATCAGTGCCCAACCCTGTGAATGTATTAAAAATCATTGAGCTCTATACTTTAAATAGGCAAAGTGCATGGTATGGGAAATATATCTCAATAGAACTGTTATTTAAACTATCAGTAAGAGAAAAGAATTATAGGGGCGCCTGGATGGCTCAGTCAGTCGAGCATCTATCTGACTTTGGCTCAGGCCATGATCTCATGCTTTGTAAGTTCGAGCCCTTTGTGTGGCCTCTCTGCTGTCAGCACAGAGCCTGCTTTGGATCCTCTGTCCCCCATCCCCTTCCCCTGCTCATGCTCTCTCTCTCAAAAATAAACAAACATTAAAAAAAGAAAAGAAAATATTTAAAAAATAAAGAAAAAGAATTACATAAGGACCGGGAAAGCTCTGTTACAAAACTGTGATATTTCGAAAAGAAAAGTTAATGATAAAATTGACAAACATAATTTCAAATGTTCAAAGGGATTTAATGAACTAAGTTTCTTTAAAAATTTTTTTTTTTACTTATTATTTTTGAGAGAGAGAGAGAGAGAAATCATGAGTGGGGAAGGGCAGAGAGAGAGGGAGACACAGAATCTGAAGCAGGCTCCAGGCTGTCAGCGCAGAGCCCAATGTGGGGCTCAAACCCACAAGATGTGAGATCATGACCTGAGCTGAAGTCGGACATGCACCCCACTGAGCCACCCAAGGGCTCCTGAACTAAGTTTCTTAATGGGATCAAACAAATGTTTGTCAAAATTTATGAGATTTATGAAGAAAATTGTAACATTTGTCAGGTGAAAATTTAAGGAAGAATTCAGCTTGGGGATTACTGGATATTGATTTAAAACAAAAGACAGAGGGCTAAGTTTTCGTATGCCACCTTCAGGGAGTCACGGTTTTGTTCCTAACTCCATAGAAAATTACAAAGCGCTGCACAGAGGGAATGTTGCAGAGAGAACAGGTAGGAAACCCCATCCCTCTCAGAAGCTCTGTGCAAAGTGGCAGCCATCTTTCTTTCAAATGCAGCTTCCTACTCCAGGCACTGACAAGTGGGCTCCCAGGTTCCTTGAGTGGGGTGTTCCATGTGAAGTTCAGGCCACTGTCCATAGAGGACCTACCATCTGGACCCATCTGCTCACCACGCCAGTCATGTTAAGCTGCTTACTCTGCCCTCTATTTGTGGGATTCAAAGTCTGGTTTCAACAGACCAAGGGTCTGAAGCCATTTGAAAACCACAGACTGAACTCAAGCAGGAAGTCAAGAGGGACAAGATTATAGGAGAAGCTTGCTTGGGATGCAGGAAAGAGAGAAGACCTTCAGCCGCTTACTCAGACTATGAGCTTTCTGAGGGCCAGCGCAGGGGCTTTCTAGCTCTTTCCTGTATCCTTCACAGGAATAAGCACCAGCTCACAACAGAACAGGGCTGGGCTCAGTCAATAGAGGTGAACAGTGAACTAGCTAGGAAACTGGCAGACTAGGGGACACACACTAGACAAGGATTCAGACATGTGCCTTTAAGAGAACATGATGTATCATGCCTCTGGCATGTAGAAAGGGCATGGACTTGGAGCCACATACCTGGGCTTCAGTGCCACCTCGGTTGTCCTCATGCTGCGTGATCTTTTTTAAGTTAATTTATTTATTCTGAGAGAGAGAGACAGAGACAGTGAGCAAGAGAATGTGTGTGTATGTTTGTGTGTGCATGAGCAGGGGAGAGAGAGATGGAGAGAGAGAATCCCAAGCAGGTTCCTTTCTATAAGCACAGAAGCCCGACGTGGGGCTCAATCCCATGATCCATGAGATCAAGACCTGAGCTAAAACCCAGAGTTGGACTCTTAACTTCAGGCTGAGCCACCCAGGTGTCCTCTGCTGCATATTTTTTTTAATTAAAAAAATTTTTTAATGTTAATATTTATTTTTGAGACAGAGACAGAGCATGAGCAGGGAGGGGCAGAGAGAGAGGGAGATACAGACTCTGAAGCAGGCTCCAGGCTCTGAGCTGTCAGCACAGAGCCCGATGCAGGGCTCAAACCCATGAATGTGAGATCATGACCTGAGTCGAAGTCAGAGGCTTAACTGACTGAGTGAGCCACCCAGGCACCCCTGCTGCATATTTCTTGTCTTTAAAAGTGGGATGAAAGGCCACCTGGGTGGCTCGGTCTCTGTCTCTTAAAAAATGAATAAACATAAAAAAAAAGTGGGGTGAAGACACTTACTAAAAGGTTGTTTCAATGATTATTTCTTTTTCAATTTTTTTAATGTTTGGTCATTTTTTAGAGAGGGAGAGATAGAGTGAGAGCAGGGAAGGGGCAGAGACAGGGAGACACAGAATCTGAAGGATTCGAACCCGCGGACCATGAGATCATGAACTGAGCCAAAGTCAGTCGCTCAATCAACTGAGCCACCCAGGCTCCCCTAGATGATTATTAATTAAATGAACTGTTTCAAGTTAATTCATTTTAAATCAGTTAATGGGCTAAAGTATATGTCTAGCATCTAAACCAAGACCTGGCACAAACTTGGCATTCAAAAATCACTGGTCCTTTCTCCTTTTTCCCAAATTAGGGCTGATGTAATGCGTTGTTACATGACTTTGGACAAGCTGGGGTTGTGAATACAGAAGTCTACCTTGTAGATGCATGAAATGCACGATGCCTGTGCAGCTAACCTTGGCTCTGCAGCCAAGGAATTATTCACTCTTAAAGCCAACATATGGTGAGCTGCACAGTAGTTGTCTGCTTCAGACCGGAGAGAAAAGGAGGTCCCTGCAAGATCCCAGACTGGCCAAAGCAGCCCTGGGCTCCTTTCTTTCCTGCCCCTGCCAGGGTCTCCTTACCCCAAGCCCTCCACGCTGCTGGAGACTCCTACCCCTTATTCATATCGGCTTCATCCATCCATGCCCATGGCCTATGATGTCAACTGCACCTGGCTAGAGTCAGCCCCAGCGAGGGAGCCGTGTCTGTTCTAAGAAGGAAACTTCCATCCTGTTATCCGTATTGGTGTAGCAGCTGATATTCCAAGGATAGCACATACCCAGCTTCATTTTTAAAATTCCCGTTGGGCTGATAAAGGGGCACCGGGAGGGAAGGACTAAGACAGCAGGAGAAGGGAGTGGCATCTGTCTCCCCCCTCCTCCCAGCTCCCTCCAGCCCCCTCCATTTACATCCTCGACAGACATCAGTCTGGATCCAACTGCCATCCGGCAGACTCCTGCAGGCTGGGGGTGTGAACGTACAGGAGCCTGGAGGAGGGGAGGTGGCACCGACAGGGAAGGCTGCTGCGTTGGAAGATGTGCCATGTGTCTGCGAGTCTGGTGCAAAGTGCTGGCATCTACAGTGCTGACACCAAAGTTTGGCTCCAGCGGTGCAGAGGAAAGCTTTGCGTCTTATGCCCTGACAAGCGTCTACATCAGCTTGTAGAAGGGGCTCCCTTCGCTACAGATGTGGTCCTCTTCTTAGAACTAGAAACTCAGGGGCACCTGGGTGGCTCAGTCAGTTAAGCGTCTGGCTTAGGCTCAGGTCATGATCTCACGGTTCGTGGGTTCGAGCCTCACATCGGGCTCTGTGATAACGGCTCAGAGCCTGGAGCCTGCTTCAGATTCTGTGTCTCCCTCTCTCTCTGACCCTCCCCCACTCACGCTGTCTCTCTCTGTCTCTCAAAAATAAATAATAAACATAAAAAAAATAAACTGAATCCCTCCTTCTAAAAAAAAAAAAAGAAGCAGCTGAGAGGTGACTTGCTGTCTCAAACTTAGCAGCCCAGCACCTGCTGAAAGGGTGGGTGTAGCGGGGCAGCAGAAAAGGCTGAGGAATGGAGAAGAGAAGGTATCGTTTCAGCAGAAGCAAAGTAGACAGCTAACAGGGGAAGAGCTTTCCCCTACTCACTGCTGCTACCATGTCCCCTCACTTAGCCTGTGGGTCTCAGCGCCCCCAGGAGATGGTGGCTAAGCACCTGCACTGCCTCGGGGGCCTAGAACTGGTCTTCCAGCGAAACGGTTCCTAATGGAGCTCCATGGCCCCTCTCTGTCACCGCACGTCGGGTCCTGAGCCCATGTTGTCCGAGGTGGCCTGCTGTCATGTTTCTGGAGAGAAGAGGCTCGGCTTCTCCATAACAGGCAGAAGGGCTTAAAAGTGTGAGTGCAGTTAACTGAATGGATCCATTTGAGAAACCGAAGGCCTGGAGAACAGAGAGGTTTCTCTGTCTTGCGTCAGAGGGCAGGTGTCCACTCCGAGTGCCTGGTAGGGACCAGGAGCTGGAACGTGGGGATGGGGGAGGGGGGAGGGGAGAGAGCAGTTTGAGTGGGGAAGGTGCCTCTCGTGGGGAGGGCAGAGTGAGCTGAGAACAGATGCCTGGGGCAGCTCCAGATGGCCATGGCCTCAGGACAGAAGGGGATGAGCCAGAGGGAAGGAGGACCCAGAAAATGAGGAATCGCCCCCTGAGGCTTCTGCAGTCAGATTCCCACCTGGCACCTGGCTGGAGGCAGCTGAGGAAAGGCTACCCAGGGTTTCCAGGAAGACTTGGAACAGTGTGTGGGATATATCACGGCTGGACTGCCCGGATTCAAAGTCAAGTGCTGGCACTTTTTTAGATGTGGAGCTTTGGGAGAAGGCCTTAAACTTCCTGTATTTCTGTCACTAGTAAAATGCAAATGATAACGGGCCCTATTTCATAAATTAGTTGTGAGGATTAAATGGGAAATGCACGTCAAGTACAGAGTGCACATCAAGTACAGAACGCAGTGTCCAGTGCACATGGGGAGGACTCAGAATGCTGATCAGCATCATGATGATTACTGGCACCCTCTAAAAAAGCTGGATCAGCGCCCCTTCTCTCAGAACTTATTGTTCCCTCAATAGCCATATGCGCCTGCTCACATGTATTCTCTGCACTCTTTTCTTACTTTTTACTTAAAGGTTTCTCTGTGCGTCTGAAAATCCTTTGACCCTTTGATCCCTGCAATGTGCAGGTGCCTCAGACTGGAGGCGGCAGTGCGGGGTCACGGCCAGAAACAGCCCATAATTCAGGGCAACTAAATCCTAGAATAGGCTCGGTTGCTAATAAACTCTGTGGACCTTGGAGAAATAACTTCTTGAGCCTTGGTTTACTCACCAACCAAAAGGCACAAAGACACCAGCCTTGCGCGCAGCACAGAACGGTCACGAAAGTCAAATGACATAACGAAACGGACGGACGATAAAAATAAAGCTTGGAACCAGTATTCGGGATTGCTGATCAGATTGGAAGGGTTCCGAGGTGCGAGCTAGCACACGTTTGCTCCGCATCAGGCAGCACGCCCAGGGCGAGGCTGCGGCTGCCGGCCAGGTGTGCTGTTGGCCTGTGAGGTTGTGATCATCTGACAAGGGAGGGGCTCCTCAGGCGGGGGTCTGGGAGGCAGGGAGGGTGGAGGGGGCCTTTGGCGGGCACAGGGGGGGAGGGTGCATGCAGAGAGGGGCCATGGTAACACAAAGCTGATGACCTCTGGATTCTGGCGCAAACCTGGGAGTCTAATCCCATGGTGTTCACGTATCTTTATGTGAAAATAGCCTGGTCTATCCCACTTTTGTAACCAGAGTCCTCCAAATACAGTGAAACAAAAGAATGGCACATCCGCCACCCCCAATGTCGGGCAGCAGGTTCAAGTTCAATACTTAGTAACAATGATTCATTGAAAAGCCCTGCGGTCAGCTGTATTCCCCAAGCGGTCCCTGAAACCTGACAGTGTGTGAAGTAAGTTGTAGCCCTCCAAAGGCCCACACCGAAACTGCTGTGGTCAGAGAAGCATATCTGAGCTCTGCTGACAGGATAAATAATAGCAACTTGCATTTACTGAACACCTGCTGCGTGCCAGGCACTGCATAGGGCTCTTTATACACTTCATCTTTAATCTTTCCAAGACGCTCATGATTGTCTCCATTGTATAAACCAGGACGCTCATGCCTAGGGCAGTCAGAGATGCCCCTAGAGTCACTAAGCAATTGGAGTTGGATTGTGTCCAGATCTAAAATTTGTGTCACTAGCTCTGCTCCCACCTTGTGACCCCCTCTCCACATCGCCCCCCTGTACCCCCTTCCACCCCAGCCCCATCTCCAACTCCTGGGAGAACAGAGACATCTGGAAAGAGGGCTGGAGAGAGGAAGACAAAATGCCATGAAGCAGAGGCATCCAAAGCCAAGAATAAGGAACCCTTCCTCTGTTCCAGCCTCCGGGCTGGTAGCTTGTGATCTGTCACCAGTAACTCCTCAGTTAAAATTGTAGCCTTCTCTTCCCGCATTTTCCCCGCCACCAGGAGCAGCGGGGCAGCAGGAGAGTCTAGCCGAGAGCGGAACACTGCAGGCCGTGCACACAGGGTCTGCGCTGGTGATGTCGGCCTCGGGCTGGCTTACTGCACTGTGGACAGCGGTCCATCTGCCAGGGCCCAGCTCCCCGCCCAGAGGAGGGGTTCCCGGACTGCCCCCCATATGCTGAGGCTGTCACTCAGGAGGCTCCCAGGTTGTGGAGGCCAGGCTAAGGAGGGGGGTTGGAGGTCACAAAGCTCTTTCCCAATTTTTCACTTCAGGGGGACAGTTGGGACAATGACAAGACATTAGCAGATGCCACTGACTGCATCTGCTGAAGAAGAGGCGTCAACGCTTCCTCAGCGCCAGCCTCCTTGCAAAGGAGAGTCTAGAGGTCTGGCTCTGTGGCCAACTCCAGGGAGAAGGAAGGAGATGTCCTTTGACAAGGCTCTGGGGGCCAAAGAAACTTGGCTCATCAGAGAAGGGGCAGGAGGCAAGAATCTCTCCCCAGCCCCACCGCCGTCCTGAGCACCAGCTCAAGCGCTCACCACACTCACCGTCTCTGCCTCATTCAGCCTCCTTCTTGCAAAACCAGAGGCTCTCTTCCAGCCTGCAGCAGGAAGGAACACTCCAGGGTCCCAAACTGCACATAAGTCAATCAACCTGTCACAAAGCAAGCACAAAGAAGAGCCCCAGGGTCACTCTAGGAAAGAGAGAGAAAAGGCTCTGGGGTTTGCAGCTTGTTCATTCACTGGGAAATCATGTCTTTGTCCACACCCATTTGGAAAGTTTTGCACAGCATAATGACATCGTTGTTTAAAGAAATTCAAGGCGCTGTGCAAGAAATGACAGCCATTCTACAAGGTGCCTAAACGTGTCAGATTTTGGTGGTCTCTCTCATTCCTAAGATCATTATTAGCACCCTGACATGGAGATCTAATTGCAGATTCTCCATTGTTAAGCTGTATCTTGGAGAGTTTCTCCTGTACCCATGGGGGAATTTACCCATAATTATCTCATTAATTGTCTTAATGTAGGAGAACTATTACATTTTTCTTCCCTACTTGCAGGTAATGAAACTGAGCCCACCATAAATAAATCTATAACATACTGAGAGCAGAGCTAATTTTAGGGTCAGAGGACATGCATTTGAAGTTCCAGTTTGTTATGACACAGCGTGGATCATTTCCCTGCATGTGCCTCATTTTCTTCATCTGTAAAATGGGGAGAAGGTACTGTAGAGTGAGTCAGACCACTAGGCCATTAGTTAGAATTTGCAGGTTCAAGCCCAGTGCCAGTCTTTTTGAGCAGCAGTTTAACCTTTCTCGGTGCAAGTAACATATCTCACTTAATCATTTTCTTTAACATTAAAATGTGTCTGCAGGAAACGATAAAATCCACCTTTGTAGAGGGGAATGTGGCAACATCTATCAAACTACGCATGCACTCACTCACTTGTTGACCTGCAATCTCAGTTCTAGAAATCTATTTGAAATATATCCTAGGGGCACCTGGGTGGCTCAGTTGGTTAAGCATCCGACTTCGGCTCAGGTCATCATTTCATAGTTTGTGGTTCGAGCCCCATGTCGGGCTCTATGCTGACAGCTCCAAGCCTGGAGCCTGCTTCAGTTTCTGTGTGTGTCTCTCTCTGCCTTTTCCCCACTTGTGCTCTGTCTGTCTCTCTCTCAAAAATAGACAAACATTAAAAAAATTAAAAATATATATCCTATATACCTATGCTGTGATCTCTACTGACAAGTGAAAAAAAAAAAACATGATAGGAAAAAGTATGTTTAATATGGTATAATTTATTCAAGAATTTATTCAAGAAAGGGAGAGGAGTGCACAGATAAATATGTATTTACTTATTTTTTAAAAAGATGATAAAAGGATAAAGCATAAAATAAAAACTGAAAGACCTACGGGGTGAGGGGGATTGAGGTGGATGGGACAGGACAGAAGCTGGGCTTTGAGTAGACCTCATTTGGGGTGCCTGGGTGGCTCAGTTGGTTGAGCGTCCAACTTCGGCTCAGGTCATGATCTCATGGTTTGCGGGTTCGAGCCCCGCGTCGGCTCTGTGCTGACAGTCCAGAGCCTGGAGCCTGCTTCCAGTTCTGTGTCTCCCCTCCTCTCTGCCCCTCCCCCAGTCACACTCTGTGTATCTTTCTCTCTCTCAAAAATAAATAAACATTAAAAAATTTTTGAATAGTTCTTGGTCTGTGGATTTACTTTTTGGAACACATAAATATCTGACATACTTATAAAAGCACAATTACTATTTCGAAAAGAAATGCCTAAAATTAAAATCAAATCCACAGGCGAGTTTATGTGTCCAGCTGGTTGGCACTGCACACCCAGAAACTAAAACACAGTAATTCCACCATACGTCCTTGGAAGGACGTAGCAAGAATAAAAAGAACTGCCTCTTTCCTGTGCATCCCAGCCCTAAACCATCTTCAATAATCATATTACTGATGGTATTGTTATTCAGAGACTTTTGTAACATATCGTGGTATAGGTCAAATGAATAATAATACTGATATTGCTGTGAAAAAAGGTTTTCTTCTTGAAGAGTGATACAGATGTAAGATTGAGAGATCAGGTAAAAAGTCTGCAGCCCTGACAGTGAACTGGGATATCAATATGAACTTCATATGTCTTATCTACACACATGTGCACACACACACACGCACACACTCCGTAGCCCTGTTCACCGTAATAGTATAGATCGTAGAAATAAGAATTATCCCAGTAGGATTGAGCACCCTTGGTGATCTGTTTATGAACTCTAAATACTATCCACCCACAAAAAAGTCAGGCTTCTTTGGAGAAACATCTGAGGCAATAAATGTACAAGGTGAGCCCAGACCATCTCATCACACCAAAAAAGCAAATGCAGTGTCAGAGGCTGCAAGAGTCACGCCAAAAAGGACTCAAAAGCCAACTAGAACAAGGTTTCCTTAGTCAAGCTGAGTATCAATAAGGATCATAACTTCAATAGAGTGAAACATACCAAATATGGTATGAACGCCCTAAGAATAACTTCTAAAACTCCAAACAACCCATTTTGAGGATGTTAGGGAAATACTTCATTATTTTGAAAACAGGTCAATAAAGCAAAAGAAGAAGGGGTGGACAGGGGTGTAGCTGAGACAAGATTGGCCTTGTACTGATGGCTACTGCAGACAATCAGGGGTACATCGGGTGCATTATGTTATTCTCTCTCCTTTGCAAAACATTTTCAAACTAAAAATAATTTTTTTCAATTAAAAACTGTTTTTTATTTATTTTTGAGAGAAAGAGAGAGCGAGAAACAGAATGTACATGGGGGATGGGTGGAGAGAGAGGGAGACACAGAACCTGAAATAGGTTCCAGGCTTTGAGCTGTCAGCACAGAGTCTGATGTGAGGCTTGGACCCACGAACTGTGAGATCACGACCTGAGCCAAAGTCAGAAGCTTAACTGACTGAGCCACCCAGGCACCCCAATATAAAAATAAATTTTAAATGTTAGAACAGATTGAGAAACAAGAAATCATTAGAATGCTAATTCTTGAAACCTTATGAACCACAGTCATTTAATCCTAACAACAATCCAGTCTGATCACAAAGGATGCAGACATTATTATCCCCATTTTACACTGGAGGAAGTAGGTATAATAAACCCATTGAGTCTCTATCCAAACCCACACGTTCTTATCCCAAAGGCCCACCATCCCACAGCGGCCTCTTTAATGTCCCCATCTGTATATCTGGGTTGATAACACTCCCCTTGCCTACACGGGGGCACTGCAGGGCTACAATGACCTAATGCATAGGAAAGCACTTGAAAACCAAATCCTTGTACCAATATTTTACTGTTATTTGAAAATTAGGGATCAGATCGGTCCTATGATATTGCTGCAAGTACCAAATGAGAGCTGTAAAGAGAGATGCACGGATAGAAAGACAGACAGCCTTAGAGACAAGGGGGTTACAGTCACCAGCAGGGTTTTGATCCTCACTGCTCACAGGACTTCAGGGTTAAGTGAGAAGGGAGACTTGGAATCCATGGCGAAGACTTTCCACCTGACCCAGGGGTAGGAAGTTTCCAGGAAGGACACCTGATGCTCTGGGGAGGGACCGTGATCTATAGAGACACTTGATATCCCTCAGGCTGTGAGGGGAGCAGCTTTCAGCCACAGATGGGTGGGGACCACTCCCGGGTTGCTGGGCACCTGAGGCACCGCCTCCAGATTCCAGAAGGCCAGACACCTGCTGGGTTCATCTGACTGAGGCTTGTATTACAGGGGCCAAAGCGGGCAGTGGAATGTATTTCCCAGAGACTAGGAGAAGGGCAGGGTATGTCAGACTGATGACCAGAAGGACTAGCTGGGGTTGCTCACCAGCTCGCAAACTGTAATCTCTTGGTTTCTTATCGTAATGTCTGCCTGGGGAGTGTTTATAGATTTCTTCTTAGCAAAGGTTTATTCTCAGATTGTCTTGCCCTGGCCACAAAATAAAGGTGGGTCTGTGGAATCTCCAACACTTCCTTGTGTTGGAATTCTATAATTGGGTAAGTGTGTTTTTCTGAAGACATACGAACTCGAAATTTTCCTGAGTCTCGGTTCATGCCCCTTCTCCCCCTGGATATTTAGTCTGTGCACAGGAATTAAGACTTATTCTGTCTCTGTCTCTATTTCTGATCATGATCTGAGCTGAAACCAAGAGTAGGATGCTAAATCAAATGAGCCACCCAGGCGCCCCTAAGCTAAGCATTTCAAGAATTATTTTACTTTTTTTGAACATGTAATCCCTTCACATGATATGAAACTCAAAGGTACAAATGCATATATAATAAAGTATATATAAATATATGAGTTTATGTAAGTAAATTCACCTCCGAACCCCAACCCCCAGCCTCCCAGTTCTACTCAGCCCCTCTCCCTGGTCAGCCATTGTTACAGTCTCTTAGGAATCCCTCCAGAGGCTGGTGGTGTATGCATAGATATACATTGTTTTTTTTTTTTTTAATTACAACATACTATACATATTTTTCACCTTCGTGGCTTTTCTCAGTTAAAACATCTTAGATATCTTTCTGTATTAGCTTAGTTAAACTGCTTTAAGCAGTGGCATAGTGTTCTATTGTATGAACACATCCTAATTATTTGCTCAATCCGCTACTCTTAGACACTTAAGATGTTTGTGATCGTTGGATGTGAAAAATTGCTGCAATACATATCCTTGGATATATGTGATTTCTCACACTTGCAAGAATATTTTGGGGATAAGTTCTTGGATGCAGAATTTCTGGGTCAAAGGGAATGTGGCCAAACTGCTCTCCATGAAGGCTGAGACAAATACTCCCACCAGCAACATTTGAGTTTCTGTTTCCCACTTCTCCAATATGGCATATTACTGCCTTTTCTTTTCTTTGGTCTGACAATCTAATGCACTGAAATTGGCATTGTTTTGTGGTTCTCTAAGATGAGTGAAGTTGAGGATTTTCCTTTTCTTTATTTTTATTTTTTTAATGTTTATTTATTTGGGGGTGGGGGGTTGGGGCAGAGAGAGAGAGGGAGACGAATCCCAAGCAGGCTCCACACCATCAGCACAGAGCCTGACACAGGGCTCGAACCCATTAACTGTGAGGTCATGACCTGAGCCAAAGCCAAGAGTCAGATGCTTAACTGACTGAGCCACCCAGATGCCCTTCCTTTTCTTTAATTGTTTCTATTCTTTGCCCATTTCTCTACTAGGTAGTGTATTCTTATCAGTTTGAAGGAACGTTTTGCTTACTAGGAAAAGTATCTCTTTATCTGTAAGAGGAGCTTGAAATTGTTCACATCATTATTTTTATCCTGACCTTATTTGTGCACTAAATATAGACATTAGAGAAGAAGAAAAGTCTCAAATCAATAATATGAGGTCCCACATTAAGAAAGTACAAAGAGGACCAAATAAACCCAAAGCAAGAGGAAGGAAGGAAGGAAGAAAAAGCAGAAATCAATGAACTAGAAAGCAAAACCAATATAGAAAATCAATGACATGGGCTGGTTCTTTTTTTTTTTAATCTTTGAAAAGATCAATACAATTGACAAACCTCTAACAAAACTGAAGAAGAAAAAAAGGCGAAACAATTGCCAAATCAGAAGTGAAAAAGAAGATGTCATTAAAGACCTTCCAAACATCAAAAAGATAATAAGAAAACACTTGAACAACTATACACACATAAATTTAAAAACAGAAGAAAGGGACCAATTCCTTTAAAATGCAACCAATTACAACTCCCAACATGTAACAGATCATTCAAGTGGCTTTTTAGTTATTAAAGAAATTGAATTTAAAAACTCCCAAAAAAGAAATTTTCAGGCTTAGACTGCTTCACTGAAGAATTCTAAGAAACTTTTAAAGAAGAGTCAACACCAATTTTAGAAAATCTCTTCCATACTATAGGAAAGAACACTTCCCAATTCACTTTATGAAGTCATGTTACTCTGACACCAAAATCAGACAAAGACAGGAAAAAAAAATTAAAGATAAATAATACCTCTCACAAATATAGGTACAAAAATCCTTTGAAAATATTAGCAGATAGGGGTGCCTGGGTGGCTCAGTTGGTTGAGTGTCTGACTTGGGCTCAGGTCATGATCTCACAGCTTGTGAGTTCAAGCCCCACATAAGGCTCTGTGCTGAAGGCTCAGAGCCTGGAGCCTGCTTCAGATTCTGTCTCTCCCTCTCTGCCTCTTCCCCATTTGTGCTCTGTTTGTCCCTCTCTTAAAATAAATAAATATTTTAAAAATTGAAAAAATATTAGAAAATAAAATTCAGCAATATATATAAAGAATTGTATAGTATGACTAAGTAGTTCATTCCAGGGATGTAAGCCTGGTTTAATATTCTAAAATAAGTCAAAGTAATGCACCATATTAACAAGTTTAAGGAAGAAAAAAAAATCACATGATCCTATCAATCTATGCAGGAAAAGCATTTGACAAAATTCACTACCCATCACAATTCAAAAAAAAAAAAAACTGTCAGAAAAAAAAATTAAGAGAAAATTCCTCAACTTGATTTTTAAAGATCTACAGAACATCCACAGCTAACATTGTACTTATTGGTGAAAGACTGAATGCTTTTCCCCTAACACTGGAGACAAAGCAGAGATGTCCACTTTTACCAATCATGTTCAACATAGCACCTGAAGAAGGTCTAGCAAGTGGAATAAAGCAAGAAAAGGAGGTCAAGGCCATACAGGACAAAAAGAAAGAAATAACACTATTTCTATGTGCAGACAATACAATGGTCTATGTAGAAAACTCTTAAGGAATTTATAAAAAACAAAGAACAGAACAAAAAAACCCACTTGGAACTAACAAATGGAATCATCAAGATTTTAGGATATAAGATAAGCATTTCAAAAACCAACTGTATTCTACATACAACTGATGAACACATAGAAAAATAAAAAATACAATACCATTTACAACCCCTCAAAAAATGAACTACTTAGGTATAAAATGAACAAAACATGTACAGTATTTGTATGAAGGAAACGATGCTATACCTATGAAAAAAATCAAAATCTAAATAGAGAGACATGACCTCATGCTCATGGATTGGAAGATTCAACACAATAAAGATGTAAATTCTCTGCAAATTGATATACTGGCTCAAAACATCTCTATCAAAATCCCAGCAGGATTTTTGGTAGATATTGACAGATTGTTATAAAATATATATGGAAATACAAAGGAACTAGAATACCTAACACAATCTTGAAAAAGAAGAAACACATGGGAGGGACCCATCCACCCAACTGGAAGACTCATCATATAGCTCTAGTGGTAAAGGAACAGCCATGTGGATCAATGGACGAAAATAGAGAACCCAGAAGTAAACCTACACAAATATGCTCAACTGGTTTGCCAAAGATGAGAAAGCAATGGGGTGATGGAGGAAAAGATAGCCTTCTCAACAAATGGTGCTGGAATAACTGGACATGCATAGGACAAAAAAAAAGAAAAAGGAAAAAAAAAGAAAAAAAAAAAGAATCTCAACCCAAGTCCTTATACAAAATGGACTCAAAACAGATGGTGGAGTTAGATGTAAAATGTAAACCTATAAAACTTGTAGAGTTAAAGCAGGTGAAAATCTTTGAGGTAGACAAATAGTTCTTAGGTTTGATGCCAGAAGCATGATCCACAAAACAAAAAAGCTGATACACAGGACTTCACCAAAATTAAAAACTGTGCCCTGCAAAAGAGGATGAAGAGTGGGAGAAATCACACATATGACAAAGAACTAGTTCTAGAATATATGAAGAATTTCCAAAACTCAGCAGCAGAGATGCAAACATTCCAGTTGGAACATGGCCAAAAGATTTTTCACTGAAGTAGATACTCCAATGGCAAATAAGCACTTGCAAAGTAGTTCAACATCACTAGCCATTAGAGGAATGCAAATGGAAAAATCAAAGAAAAGGGGCGGTGGGGAATGAGCCATCATTACAGGCCTATCAGACTGACTAAAATTAAATAAAAAGCACAAAACCAAATACTGGTAAGATGTGGAAATACTAGATCACTCATACATTGCAGGTGGAAATGTAAAATGGTACATCCAAGTTACAATACAGTTTGGCAATTTGTTAAGAAATTAAACCTGAAACTAAAACATGACTCAGCAAGTTCACTTCTGGGCATTTATCCCAAGGAAATAAAGACTTTATGTTCACACAAAACCCTGTAGAGCAATGCTTATAGCAGTTTTATTCATTATAGCCCTTAAATGGAAACAACACAGGTATCCTTCTGGGCGAATGGCTAAACTGCGGTATAGCACTGTGGAATCCCACATGGCAACAAAAAGGGAAGAATTATTAATATGTGTGGTAATTCAGATAAATCTCCAGATAATTATGCGGGATGAAAGAAGCCAATCCCCCAAAGTTAAATACTGTGATTTCATTTATATAACTTTCTGGAAATAACAAAAATTATAGAAATAGAGAACAGATTAGTGGTTAAGGTTAAGGTACGAGGTAGGTTGTGTTGGGAGGCGGTGGGTGTGGCTTTAAAATATCAATAGGAGGGATCCTTGCGGTGATGGAAATGGTTTTGATCTTGACCATATATTGTCAGTATCCTAGATGTTAGGTGGTGCTATAGTTTTGCAAACTACTGGGGGAAGCTGAGCAAAGTATGTGAGGGACCAATTTGTATGATCTGCTACAGGTGCCAATGAATCTACAATTGTTTCAAAATAAAAAGTTTAATTAAAAGTAACTTTCAGCTGACTGGGCCTTGGTGGCTCAGTGAGTTAAGTATCCGACTTTTGGTTTTGGCTCTGGTCAGGATCGCACAGTTTGTGGGTTCAAGTCCCACATCAAGCACTATGCTGGCAACTTCAGAGCCTTCTTGTGATTCTCTCTCTCTGCCCCTCCCCTGCTCATTCTCATTCTCTCTCTCTCTCAAAATAAATAAACTTAAAAAAATAGTTTTCAGTTGATTCTCTTTGTACTCTCTGTAAGTAATTATATCATCTGTAAGTAATCGTAACATCTCTTTCTTTCCAATTTTGATACTTCATTTCTTTCTCTTGGCAGATTAAGTGTGATGTTAGTCATGCAAAAACAAATTAGGAAGAAAAACCTGCTACCACATAAAGTAATTAAAACTGGACAGAAAAAAATTTTTTTAACATATTCTCTTATGGGCTCGCATGGATTGCAGAATTTTGACAATTTTTCTAAAAACTTAAACACTTTCCCAGATGTATTTAAAAGTAATTTCTCCTCAAAATAAACTGCCCAGTGCTGAGCATCATGAGTGTTCAATAATGACATTTCCAAGAAAAGAGATTTGTTAACTTTCCTTGAAAACGTGGCTCAGTGAGGGGATCGCACATGCCAAAGGTGCACAACAAATCCAGCTAAAATCAGACACTGTTATTTCAGTACCGCGGGACCTGAGTTCTGAAGCCAGAAGAGGTTCTCTAAGTGTAAGGAAGATGGGCATTTGCTCTGGAAAGTTCAAGATAAATGTGAGCACCCTCATCCACAGATCCAGCAAAATTAGACCAGTCTGAACAGAACAGTAAACAACATGGAAAATCAGTATCTTCAGAAGGTGCCCCAGGTGATCACTGGGGGTAGTGGAGAACACCGCATTAAATGTGCCACCACAGCTACGCTGCCCAGAGTCAGCAGGGAGAATGAGTAGGAGGCGCTAGGTGACCCTGCATGGCCATTGGAAAGACGCTGCTAGCAGAATAAAGGACAAACCGAATTTGGGGGAAAATATTTAAAAAACACATATCTGATGAAGAGCTGGTCACACAATATACAGAGAATTCTCAGCTGAATAATAAGAAACAAATAAACCACTTCCCCCAAAGAAGATGTATTTTTGGCAAATCCACACACACAGAGATACTCATCATCTTTAGTCAATAGGGAAATGCAAACTAAAACCACAATGAGATATCATTATATACCTGTCAGAAGAGCTCAATAAACCAAAGGGTTCATGATACCAAGGCCTGGTGAGGATGCGAGGCAAACGGAACTTGCATACATGGGCGATGGGAATTAAAAAATGGTACATCACTTTAGAAAATAGTTTGGCGGTTGTTTAGAGAGTTAACTGCACAGCTAATATATGAACAAGTAGTCCCACTCTTAGGTATTTATCTAAGAGGAATAAAAATATATGTCCATATAAAAATATATGTGTGGATAATTATAGTAAATTTATTCATAATTGCAAGAAAATAGACACAAGCCAAATGTCTGTCAATGGGGAGTGGATAAACAACTTTTGGTACATAATGTAACAGAGCGGTACTTATCGATAAACAGAAATGATCTGCTGATACACATAAGAAGTTAGAGGCATCTCAAATGCAATGTGTTAGGTAAAAGAAGCCAGTCCTCAAAGGCTACCTACTGTATGTTTCATTTATAAGATAATCTAGAAAATGCAAACTCTAGGGATGTAATAAGGACTGGGGTCAGTGGGGAAAGGATTAACCAAAAAGGGGTACATGAGAACTTCGTGGAATGATGGAGAGGTTCTATATCTTGATTAGGGTGTTAGTAACATAACTATATGTGTTTGCAAAATTCATTAGGCTCTACACCTAACACAGGTGGATTTTATTCTATGTAAGTTATATCTTAATAAACTTCACTTGGAAAAAATTCTTAGGTACATGACAAGACAAGACCTAGGTGAAGATACTGGGTATGTACACACCTGACAAAAGATTACCACCAACAACATATATAAAGAGCTTCTGTAAGCAAATAAGAGAATAACAAACCAATAGAAAGAAAGGCAGGAGACACTGGAATATATGTGGCTAAAAAACATATTGGTGATCTGGGAAATGCAAACCAAGACCATAATGAGATACCAATTTATACTCACCCAATTAGCAAAAATTACTAAGTTTAACCATATCAAGTGTTGAAAGAGGTTAAAGATTCCTTATACACTGCTAAGGATATAACCACTTTGGAAAACGTTTTACATTACCTCCTAAAATTGAACATTCACCAACTATGATTTAGCAAATCTGCTCCTAAATGTATACCCACAAGACACTCTTGTACATGCACAAAAATGTTCCTCGCAGCCCTATTCGCCATAGCAGAAACCTAGGAAGAGCCCAAAAGCTCATCAATGGAGAAGCGGACAATTAAACTGTGGTAGAATCAAACAATGACATATTACATAGTAGGCAAAACAAGTGAATTAGAGTCTATGCAATAAAACTATCTAATAAGCAAAGATGGAATAAGAAGAAATAGGATTCAAGATAGCAATTACTATAATTCAACAACAAAACAACCTGACTCAAAAATGGGCAAAAGTTGGCGGGGAGGGGGGGTCGTCTGGGTGGCTCAGTTGGTTGAGTGTCCAACTTTGGCTCAGGTCATGATCTCACAGTTCGTGGGTTCAAGCCCTATGTCTGGCTCTGTGCTGACAGCTCGGAGCCTGGAGCCTGCTTCAGATTCTGTGTCTCCCTCTTCTCTCTGCCCCTCCCCAGCTCACAATCTGTCTCTCTCTCTTTCTCAAAAATAAACATTAAAAAAAATTTTTAAATGGGCAGGAGACTTGAGTAGACATTTTCCCAAAGATATACAAATGGCCAACAAGCATCTGAAAAGATGCTCAACATCAATAATCATTAGAGAAATGTAAATTGAAACTACCATGAGATACCACCTCACACCCATTAGGATGGCTAATATTAAAAAAACAACAACAGAAACTAGCAAGTGTTGGTGAG
Organism: Suricata suricatta; assembly: GCF_006229205.1. Taxonomy (NCBI): domain Eukaryota; kingdom Metazoa; phylum Chordata; class Mammalia; order Carnivora; family Herpestidae; genus Suricata; species Suricata suricatta. The sequence goes on along the minus strand of NC_043702.1, from coordinate 150,425,383 downwards.
GATGTGGAAAATTGGAACTCTCCCACATTGTTGGTAGGAATATAAAACGGGGCAGCCTCTATGGAAAACAGTATGGCAGTTCCTAAAAAAATTAAAAATAGAATTACCATATGATTCAGTAGTCTCATTTCTGGGTATATATCCAAAAGAACTGGAAACAGTGTCTCAAAGAGGTATTTGTACGTCCATGTTCATCCCGGCAGTATTCACAATAGCCAAAACATGGAAGTAACCCATGTGTCCATGGATGGATGAGTGGGTAAACAAAATGTGGTGTACCCATACAATGGAACATTATTCAGCCACAAAAAGGAGGAAATTCTAACCTGTGCTACAACATGGATAAACTTTGAGGGCATTATGCTAAGTGAAATAAGCCAATCACAAAGGGACAACTACTGTATGATCCCACTTTGATGAGGTACCTCGTGTGGTCAGGTTCATGGAGAAGGAAATAGGAATGATGGTTGTTCAGGGCTGGAGAGAGGGAAGAATGGGGTGTAGTTGTTTAATTGGTACCAAGTTTCAGTTTTGCTAGAGGAACAGAGTTCTGGAGATCAGTTTCACAACCATGTGAATGGACTGAACACTACTGAGTTGTGCACTTAAACATGCGTAAAGCAGCAAGTGTTATGTTATGAGTATTTTATCACAATTAAAAATGTTTTAAATTTGTTAAGTAATGATTACTTCTGGTAGTAGGGAGGTAGCGAAGATGGCAGAGTGGTGGTGGTGGTGAAATCTGAAGATTAGATATTTGCTAATCATGAAAGTTCTATCTTTTGTTGTGGGTATAGATGAACAGGTACTTACTATATATAAATAAATACACTGATAGATGGACAGGAAGAAAGTTAGGAAGAAGAGAAAAAAAGAGATACAGGGAAGGGGAGGGAGAGAACAGAAATAAAAGAAAAAACCAGCAGGATATGCAGGACTGGTGATGAGTGAGTCATGAACCAAAGGTTATGACTAACCCAAGGCTGTGCACCTGAGGTCCAAAATAGAAGAAAATTTGTTCCAGTGGGTCAAAGGAATTCTAGATTATCTAAAATGAAAGGGATCTCAGAAATCTCTAACTGAAGCCCATCATTCAGTGTGATAAGAAAAGTAATACAGAGATACATGAGAAACGTGAATGACGCTCAGAGACGTTCAGTACACTGAGGCCACACAACCAGAAATTCTAACCCCTTCGCAGCTATGTTTGCTGGAAAAAGGCAGCAGTGACAAGGGAATGTTAAGACCATTCACTCCTAGAGCAACCATCCCTCTTAGTCCTTACAACTTTCCCCTAAGGAAGACATTATTATTATTCTACACATTAGAAATCTGAAGCCTGGTGATGTTAAATGCCCCATGTAGGGGCACCTGGGTGGCTCAGCGGTTAAGCGTCCGGCTTTGGCTCAGGTCATGATCTCACGGTTCATGGGTTCAAGCCCCGTGTTGGGTTCTGTGCTGACAGCTAGCTAGGAGCCTGGAGCCTGCTTCAGATTCTGTATCTCCCTCTTTCTCTGATCCTCCCCTGCTCACACTGTCTCTGTCTCTCAAAAACAACAACAACAACAAAAACAAACAAAAAAAGCCTTATCTAGGGGTTCTCGATTGGTGAGTGGCACAGCCAAAACTCTAAACCATATTAGTGTCCCCAAAGCCCACGCTCTTTGATGTCATGCTGGAATCTACTTCACAGCAATTCAACAAAATTTCAACCATCACTTTGTGATGGCCCTGTGGAAGATACAAGCATGAACAAACTACACAAGGGATTTCTTTTAAAAGTCCTCTGTGTTTATCTCAGAAAATTGTTGTTATTCCCAAAGGGAAAAAAAACGAGTGGCCATCATTGGTTTACATATTCAGTATGTCTTGGTTTTAAAATATACAACTAGTCAGAGACAAATTTGTGTTCATAACATGACCTGCCCAGAGAAATATTTTGCCTTATGAAATATCTCTTCTTAAGGAAGATAAGGCAGGAAAGCCATAGCAGCTGGGCCCCCAATTCCATGACTAGGACCCACAAATAAGTGATCCAGTAAAAGAGAACTTCTGCTTCAGATGGAAGAGACTTGGGAAACAGACAGGAGGAGCCAAGGGAAACAAAGCGACAGATAGATGGGGGGCCAGGGAGAGCACCCCACAAAGGATTAGCCAGAATCAGGATGTGGGAAACACCTGTGATTTGAGACGATGCTTTCATTTCCAACTGGCCCTCGGTTACATCCTCCACAGGACTAGCTAACAAATAGATAGGACTATGATGCAGAAGTCATCGTCACCAGAGCCATGAATGTCACACCTGCCCAGCCACAAGCACATGGGCAGAGAACACTCAAACCAAGATCATCCCGTACTTAGGGCCAAAGGGGAAGAAGAGTGTGGGACACAAGGCAATTAGAACCCCTTCTATCCTCACTTTATTTTTTTCTCATAGATGCAACCTGGTAAAATATATTTTAAAAAGATTGAGGTAAAATATACATTACACAAAATTTACCATTCTAGCCATTTTAAGTGTACAATCTCCAAGGAATTTTTTATCTTCCCAAACTGGAACTCCATGTCCATTAAGCAACAATAAATCTACTTCCCCCACCTTAGCACTTCCAAATAAATAATTTTTAAGTACTTGAGATAAAATATTACATTTAGTCAAAACCTGCGGGTGGACTACAGAATCAGCTAGCCAGATTAGTGGTGAAGTCACAGAAGCAAAGACACCACGCTGGTCCTCCAAGACTTTATCAACATCATGGGCCAGTGATATTCTCAGTTCCTTGTATTTAGTTGGCTAAACCCACAACTCTGGGTAAATCCAGCTGTCCACCTGCTCTGTGCCTGCACATGTACAATGGATGTGGCTGAGGAAATACAGGCCTCCATGCTGTGTGGCCTCACCATGGAGTCACGTTCTCTAAGCTCCGGTGGGTTCATAATGGCATCTGACAATCAAATGTGTCACCCCCTCATTTCTTCTCCTAGATAGCAATTCATAACTTCCCTTTTCTTCTTATTTTTTTAAATTTTTAAATGTTTATTTTTTGAGAGAGAGAGTGAAAGAGAGTGAGAGAGTGAGAGAGAGAGAGTGAGAGAGAGAGAGAGAGAGAGAGAGGAGACAGAGTCATAGTAGGGGAGGGGAAGAGACAGGGAAGAAGACACAGAATCTGATGCACAGAAACCAATGCGGGGCTCAAGCTCTAGAACCAAGAGATCATGATCTGAGCCGAAATCAGAAGCTTAACCAACTGAGCCACCCAGGCGCCCCCCTTTCCCCTTTCTTCTTAAACTCCCACCTCTCTTTACCTTCTCTTTTTCTATTGTTTTATTTTTATTATGAAGTGTAACAAAACTCCATGTGCACACCAGCCAACCTTAACAACCACTGACCCCAGGCCAACCAACACACCATCTACATGCCCCCCATGTCTCCCCTAAATTATTTTGAAGCAAAACTCTGTCAATGCATAATTTCATCTATAATACCTCAGCATCTGTCTGCAAGAGATGACGCTTTTATAAAACAGAATCTTAATGACATCACAACTCCAAAATTAACAATAATTTCTTATTATCAAATATCCATTCAATGCCCAGATTTCCAATGGTCTCACAAGTGTTTTGGTTTTTTGTTTTTGTTTTTTGTTGTTTGTATCAGAATTCAAATAAGGTCCTAAGGCCTTAACTAATAACATTAGTTTATACGTGTTTTATGTCTTTTAACATATCAGTTTCATCTCTTTTTTCCCCTTGCACTTTCATTTTTGTTTGTTTTTTGATCTTTTCTTCTTCTTCTTTTTTTTTTTTTTTTGAGAGAGCGCATACATGCAAGTGGGGAAGGAGCAGAGAGAGAGAGAGAGAGAGAGAGAGAGAGAGAGAGAGAAAGAGAGAGAATCCCCCCAAGCAGGCTCCACGCCCAGCACAGAGTCAGCTCGGGGCCTGATTTCACAACCTTGGGATCATGACCTGGCCAAAATCTAGAGTTGTACACTCAACTGACTGAACCACCCAGGCACCCTACTTTAATGCCCTACTTTTGTTCTTGGCTGATGACTATGTTTATTCTTTGATAGAAAACAGAAGAAACAAAGGGAGCTTCCACAGGTGCCAGCCCCCGACTGATGGCCTCCCTGCTTCTGTGCCCCTAGGTTCCACCCTCTCTCTTACTCCTGGGGATGAACTATCTGGGCTTGGGACTCCATCCCCTCTAGCCTACTTGGTGATAATACTCCAGCACTTCTCTTCTTCCTCCGGTCTTCTCAAAGTTTCCTTGTTCACTGGATCTTTCCCACCAGCTTCTAAACTTTGCTGTGATTTCTCCCAACCCAAAGAGCCTTCCCTTGTCCCCTCTCACCTCTCTGGCAACTGCCCTGCTTCTCTTCTCTTTACAGGAAAACTTACAAGACCCACCCACTTTTAGGTCTTCCAATTTTTCTTCTCCAAACTTCTTTTAAACCCACTCCAATCAAGATTCCAACCCCACCTCCCACCTCCACCAACTCAACCCAAACTGGTCTTATCAGGGTCCCCTCAACAGTTTAAATCCAGTGGCAAATAAATCCCCTGTTCTCACCTTTCTTGATCTAATACAAGGGATTGCTCTGTCTTCCTGGAAACGTTTCCTCCTCTTGGCATGCAGAACAGCACAATCTCCGCAGTCTCCTACTTACTGCTTCCTTATTATCAATCTCCTTATCAGTGGATTCCTTATTATCAAACCTGCACTGGTTTCTCCTTTTCTTCCCAACTTCTGTTAGAGGGCTATGTCTTTTCTTCTTTACTTACACTCTCTGCCTTCTTTAGTTGACACTCATGGAGTCTCATAGCATTAAATATCTATACGCTGGAAACTCCCAATTTTAAACCTCTAGCCCAGAATCCTTCCACTGAACTTCAGACCCACATATCTAACTGCCTACCTGGCATCTCTCTTTCCCAAACAATATGTCACTTGAGTTAATGGTTACTCTTCTTCCAGGTGTTCATGGTAAACCTTTAGTCTCATCTGTGCCTTCTCTCCCTCCCTCTCACCTCACCCCTGAGCTATCAGCAAATTCTATTGCCTGTTCTGTCCTCACTTCCTCTCCTGCTTTTCCTCTGGTCCACACCACCATTCTTGCCTGCTATCTTATGTTTCTACCTCACTTCTTTGTTCCATTGGCTTTTTCTCAGTAAGTGACTGCCTAGTCACACTATCGAAAACTGCAGACCATTTTGCCCCATCACTCCTTATCCCCCCTAAACCTGCTTTATTTTATAACACATTCATACTTGTTACCTCTTAATATACCACATATTTTATTTTCCTCATTTATTGCCTACCTTTCCCCATTAAAATGTAAGCTCCTTGACATGCAAGGATTTTACCTATTTCCTGCTATATCTCTGACTTATAGAACAGTGCCTAATCCATAGAAGGGGGTCAACTAATGAATATATTTATAGATGGAGATAAAATAAAAAATGTTTCTTCTATGCAGCTTCCCGGATTGCTTTGAACCTCCCCAGCACTTAGAATATGAAACACGGCAGTTAATATTATGTATTACCGCTACCTTCTTAGTCTTCTCTCCCCTACTAAACTCTGAGTGTCTCTGAGCCTGAGACCTGGTTTCCTATCTATCCTTTCTCCCCCTTAGCCCTGGCACAAAATTGATCATCAGTTAGCTGCTCCTACTGCTCAGCCTCTTGGGCCTGAGTGAATTCAATATTTATTGTGGATACATTCATCTCTTATATTTTAATGAACTTTTTCTTTTCAGATATATTTCTTTCAATATTATCAACACCACACAATGTGAGGAGAAAAGGGAAGGGTATCCATTTTCCCTTCACTGGTTATTAAATACTTTAAAAATTTCAGGGCGCCTGGGTTGCTCAGATAGCTAAGGGTCTGGCTTTAGTTCGGGTCATGATCTCATGGTTCTTGAGTTTGAGCCCTGCATCTGGTTCTGCGCTGACAGCTCAGAGCCTGGAGCCTGCTTCAGATTCTGGGTCTCCCTCTCTCCCTCTCTTTCTCTCTCTCTTTCTCAAAAATAAAGATTAAAAAATTTTTAATGCTTTAAAAATTTCAAAGGACTTCAACATCTTCACTGCAATTGATCATCATAATCACCCAGCATGGAAATATTGTCATCATCATTCCCACCTTACAGGTAAGAAACCTGAAGGTCACATGATTTTTAAAAATCCCTTATCTGAGGGGCGCCTGAGTGGCTCATTAGGTAAGTGTCCGACTTTGGCTCAGGTCATGATCTCACAGTTCAAGAGTTCAAGCCCTGCATCGGGCTCTGTATTGACAGCTCAGAGCCTGGAGTCTGCATCTGATTCTGTGTCTCACTCTATCTCTGCTCCTCTCCCATTTACTCTGTCTCTCTCTCTTTTTCAGAAATAAATAAACATTTTTAAAAATCCTTTATCTGAGGGCAAATAGAATCACCTCGTCCAAGGTCATGCAGCTTGGAGTAGGAGAGCTAGTAATTGAACCCGGGTCTCATGATTTCAGTTCATGTGTTCTTGTCTGTCCACCATGCTTCCTTAATTTAACACTGACGGGAACCTAGTGGTCCTGGTAGCAGAGCACAGGAATGGAGGAGAAACTGATGCTCAAGGAGATACGGAAGTCATTTGTGGGACAAAAGTAAGAAGCTTCTGTTTAACCCAACATCCTGTTCAGTAAACCTCAAGCTCTTCTTCTTGCCTGCTGTCAGCAGTCCTGGTTTCCAGGGGAGGTGTTGGGGAGGAAGGGCAAGGAGACAGAAGGATCCCCTTTTTGCCAAGGCCAGAAAAATATACCACATGCTAGACGGTGTTCTAGAGCATCAGCTGGAAGGCGCAGCTGTTCTCTAGAGGTGGGAACTGGCAAATGTGTCACCAATACCAGGGCCATGGGCCTTGGCTGTGCAGGGGAGTGTGAACTGTGAGCAAAGTTGGCGTTTGGATCGGGGGGTGGGGGGCAGCGATGGCCTGAGTGTTGCCCAGTTGCCTGTCTCAGCCTCAGGGGGTCACCTCCTTCTCTCCTGCCAGGATTGTAAGTAACAACCTAAAATAAACCCTGGGCATAGATAACCCATTTAATTAAGAAGAGCATGATCTGAGACCTTACTGTCTTCATTGACTTCTACTTCTGCAGATGTGACGAGCACGTGTTGCTTTTGAAGGTGGCCAAGAAGAGGCAAGAAGCAGCAAATTGTCATCTTCCAAAGTCCGGATGGTAGCGTGGGATCAGGAGTGCTATGATTTTTTTTTGTTTGAAACTTTGATGATTGTGCTTCCTTCTGTGTCCGCCATCGGCCTGGAGCTCCCTGGGGCAGGTCTGTTTCTCCCCTTCAGTCTGGTCTTCATGAAGACAATGCCTCCCCCATCACACTTGCAGCTCTTCAAAGTCAGGGACTGTGCCTCTCCCATTAGACTGGAAGTTCCCCAAAGTTAAGGTCATTCCTCCCAAAAGCTTTGAAGGCCCCTGAGCCCCAGGGTTCCTATCTCCTCTTTTAATCCCATGCCCCCCCAACCAAGGACAGGGGTCTGCTTTCATTCTTCCCCCACAGTGGCTGGATTGGTCAATGTGACTTCTTAGAAATCAGTGAACCACTTGACGGGGCACCTGGGTGGCTCAGTCAGTTAAGCGTCTGGCTTCGGCTCAGGTCATGATCTCATGGTTCGTGGGTTCGAGGCCCGCATCGGGCTCTGTGCTGACAGCTAGCTCAGAGCCTGGAGCCTGTTTCAGATTCTGTGTCTCCCTCTCTCTCTGACCCTCCCCTGCTCGCACTGTCTCTCTCTGTCTCTCAAAAAAACAAATAAAAACCATTTAAAAAAAAAAGAAATCAGTGAACCACTTGAGACCTGGTGGGTCTCGTGGGAAGAGATCCTCTGAGCTGGTGCCAGTGCCAAATCTCACATATCTGGACTGTGAAGCACACAGGATGTGCCTGGTCTCTTTGCCCCCTTCTGCCTTCTGGCCCCATGGGCACTGATGCCCCCACCATGAGCAGACAGGAAGGAAGGATGCTAGGGCTCACTCAGCCTAGCAGCATAAGGAAGGAAACAAACCTAGTTTAATCACATTGTACTTCACCCTCACAATTCACCAATTCAAGTTTCCTCTCACAGTCTAATAACGGGAAAAATAAAAAGGTTCTTTTTGAGAGAGTCATCTATTTGTTCAGATAACAAGACTTATCTATATGATGTGTAGTGTGTCCTTTTATACTGTATCTCCTAAGAGATGGTTATACCGTATCTCCCTCTCTCCTAAAGAGGGGAGAAATCTGTGCTCAAATGGAATATCTATCTTTTCTGTCATCATGAGTTTTCTTATTTTATTTCAAATGTAATCATCTTGTTTTATTGGAGCCATTTTATTATAAGATCATTCAAATCTTAAATACAACAGAGATACTTTTAAAATTATATTGTATTTCATCTTCTTAATGACCTGAGAAGACAAAATCATGGAGGGGATCAGAAAATGAGCTTTGGAATTATAGACCCAGATATAAATTCCAGCTTTTACTAGTTTACCAATGAGCTACCAGCTGCATGACTTTGGGCCAATTATTCAGCCTGTCTGAGTTCTGATTTATTTCCTCATCTATAAATTGGGGACAGTATTTCTCTTCAATCTGTTCATGCTGGATATAAATTTTTTACCCTGGTTTACAAGGCTTTGCCCCAGCTGGCCCGTGTCTACCCCTGGGCACCTTGGTGGCTCAGCCAGTTAAGCATTCGGCTTTGGCTCAGGTTCTGATCTTGCAGTTCATGAGTTCGAGCCCCACATTGGGCTCTGTGCTGACAGCTCAGAACCTGGAGCCCGCTTCAGATTCTGTGTCTCCTTCTCTCTCTGCCCCTCCCATGCTTGTACTCTGTCTCTCTCTTTCAAAAATAAATAAACACTAAAAAAATTTTTTGAAGTCATTTTCTCAGAGAGTCTTCTTTGATTTGCTATCCTGAAGCAAGCTAAATCCCAGACTGCTGGCAGTGCCTCTCAAACATCTTTGTGCACGCAAATGAATCACCCACTGATCTTGTTAAAATACAGCCTATCTTGGGGAGTAGGGGGAGTCCTATATTCTCCTGACAAGCTCCAGGTGATCTGACGCTGCTGGGAGGAGCACTACTGAGAGTGTGGCAAGGCACCCAGACGCACTTGTTTAATGCAATCCGTCTTCCCTGCTAGACTAAGTCCCCTCCCCAGGCCCTGGCATAGTGCCTGGGTAAGAAGCACTCAAGAAATGTGTGATAATTGCACTCAGCAATATCTATGTTTCTAGCCTAGTTTCTGGTCAGAGGCAAAGAAATTCAATAAAAAATGTCAGCCATTTATAATAATATTGGGTACTGTCTACAGCACATCTTTTACTTCTTTTCCACCCTCACATACAAGGACTCCTAGAAGGGTCCTGGACACAAAACCAAGGCCTGTGAAGTGTTGAATGGATGCTTAAAGGACCAAAGGAGAGCGAGACCCTGGTCCATGGCCCTTCACGAGTGTCCAACATATGTAGAATGGCACAATGAATGCATCACCAGCCTTTCACATAAACCCAAACCCTCCCTTCTACCAATTCCTACATGTGGTTAGGAGCACGGGGTTTAAACACAAACAACAGAGACCAAAGAGTTACCGAGAAATCCCCAGAGCAATCAAGCAAGTGACAGCCCAGGAAAAAGGGTATTGTTTTAAAAAATTATTTCCTTAGCCCTCAAAGAACTGGAACAAAGCATGATTGTGCTGGCCGCCTCCGCTGCAAGAATTCACATTCTAGGCCTGACTAAATGCCAGTCTAAATGCTTCTCAGAATACAGTTACTAAACCCACGGAGAAGCAGTCGCAGCGGGGGCTGCGATCCTCCCCTAACCGCCAATTCTGCAGCAACTTCAGGCAAGGAGACTCAGTTCTCTGCATTCAGCTTTTCCGATGACCCCACCCCGGCTCCCCCACCTCCATTTTGTTCCTTTTAGCCCACTCCTTGTTGTCTTCTTCAGGTCAGGAGAGTGGGCAGAGCTGTGTGCAGTTCAGAAACCTCTGCACAACACAAAAATCTCAAGGAGACCAGAGCATCAGGCCATTTTCAGGCAACTTATCTCGTTTGCAGAACCAATTCCCTTCATTCTCAGCCTCCTACAGATTAGGGAGGAAAAGTGGAAACCGAGAGAAGGCTCTTCAAGGCTCTGAACCTCTAAGTAGGTAATTATGGGGCTTGAGGGTCAGCTACGTAAAGGGGGTTGGAAACACCAACCCTCAAATTCAAATGTGGCGTCTTAAATATTTAAGAAATGAGTAAGTCTGTGAATGTTGGTTTGAAAAAAACCGCCATGAAGAAAATGTTGCGAGGAGACTGAATTAAAATAAAAACAACTAGTATTTACTAAGAGACTTGGGGGAGCAGTAAATAGAAATAAATACAATGACATTGCCCTTTATGCTTTACTATCTTGGTAGGGGGTGGATAAAGTATACAGGAAGTAGTGAGTATCAATGTGGCATTTAAGCAATGCCTCAAGGCTACAATATCAGAGGTGTAACCAGGAAGTAAACGTCTAAAAACAAAATGAACAGCGCTCATGTTTCTCTTCATAGTCAGTCCATTTACGGAGACATCGTAAAGCCTACTATTGTCAGCTGACCTTCTGTCTCAGCCACTCCAGTCACATTCAGTGTCATCAGCAAAACTCAGGATGACTGAATAAAGGCCGTGAGAGTGGATGTGGCATCAGGCAGCACCCCAAGAGCAAAGATACAGGGGCAGCTGTGTTCGGAGCTCTGATGCACAACAGCAAAAGCACACCGAGAGCGCAGACAAGGAAGAGATTGCAGGAGGTTTATGGGCAGGGGTGGGGGCTGGCATGAAATGAGATGGGGCTGCTGGCCAAGGTGTTGGTCTAAATCTTGGATGCTTGAGGAAGGGGCAGAGATTGATTAAGTCAGGAGGGAAAGGCACAGGTCATTTGATGATGGGTTGTATCTTGTGCAACGGTTCAAGGCTAGTCTTGAGGGCGTTAAGGATGTCAATCTGAATGGAGAGGAAAGTTCACACAAGAGAGTAGTGGGAGAGGAGCTGGAAAGAATGTGGAAAGCTCAGAATGCTGGGCTAGAGACTTTTTGTTTTGTTGTTTGGTTATGCAAGTCACACAGAATACATTCTTGCAGTAAACGTCTCAAATGATACAGATAACATTAAGGAACCCCTCACCAAAGTACCCTCTGCAGAGGCGACAATGCTGTTGTTGCTGGCTAGGTATCTGTCTTTTTAATCAGACTCCAGACTTCATGTCATAGGCAATGGGAACTTGCTGGAACTTCCCAGCCAGAGATAGCATCCAAATTGCGCACAGTCAGCAGAAGTAAGCAGGTGACTTCGGGAGTGGTGTAAGGTACAAAGTGGAAGACAGTGGATGGGGGTAGGGAGAAGGAGAGTGAGCACGCCAGTATCGAGGTTGACAGATGGAAACTGAGACCGAGGGAGACTGATCAGAGACAGAAAGACAGGCAGAAAATTTTAAAGGGAGGGGCTGAATGGGAGACCAGGAGTACAGAGGACAAGGTCCATCACAAACACAACAAAGATGATAGGAATCGAGGATTTTCAAAGTTGGGTGGAGTTGCACCAGTCAACATGGTGAGGGAACTGGTTCCTCCATCAGTTTAGAACTCAGAGCAAAATCCAGAGGGCTGGTTCAGTATCCTAAGTGGAAAAACTCTCCAAGGAGTAACAGAGTCCAACACCAGGTGGTAGGCTGAAGGATCAACTCAGATTTAAAAATGTGACCTGTTATCTCCCTCAGTGGTGAAATAACTGTTCTTGACACGTAATAAGCACTCAATAAATGTCGAATTGAATGTTTCCAAACCTAAGTCACAAGGACCAAAAATATGGGTAAGGAGGACACCACTGAGTTCCTTCCAACAGCCATTCCTTCCTTCTTCTCTAGTTAATGGGGCACCATTTTTTTTTCTGGTGGTACTCTGCCCAGGAAAGGTGGATCTTCCTCCAGTCCCAAGGGATGGGCCGTGATTTGATTAAGCCAAACATGGTAATACCATTCCACTCTGCTAGTGGTTGGGTTTAGGGATGGACATATGGCCAAGTTGGCTAATGAGACATAAGAGGAAGTCAGCTGGGGAAACTTCTGATGAAGATTTTTATCTCCGTCAGAGATACAGCAGAGGCCTGACGTTTTATTCCTACCAAGAATTTGACTATTTTAGGACATGATGCTTGGAATTACGGCAGCCGTCTCAAAACTATGGGGTGATAAATGTAGGAACTAGGAGTTGACAAAGTAAAGATAACAAAGTAGAAAGACCAAAAACTAAAAACAAAACAAAACAAAAATCCTGAGTCTTTGACAACCAAAGTCCTGTCTCAAGTTGTGAAACCACCTACCCCCAGACTGTTTATTAGGAAAGTGTATTCCATCTCCTTTTACCTAAGCCTCTGCTATCTGGGTATTCTGGTCACAACCACCTGAAGGCAGGCAAATGGTAATTGGTGAGATAATCCGTAGCTTTTCCTAAGACCCTGAAATGTTTAATTGGGCAACAAAGTTCGTGCTGTGTCCTGAACTTAATGAACAAGAGAAAGTAAAGGGAGAGAAGCTAGACAGAGCAGGGGAAAAGCCTAAAATTGCTAGAGCGGCCTAGGAAGTAGTAAAGTCAATTCAGCCCAGATCAGTGCAGTGCCATACCATGCAACTTAATTTAATTTAACAAGCATTAATTGTGTGTCTTCTACAAGCCCTTTGGGGAATAAAAAAATGAACAACACATAGCTCACTACATTCCAGGAATCTCTTTCTCCTTTTCTTTAGCAATTGTAGATTAAGTCCCAGGCCCTCCTGATAGATCCCTTCTTCAAAGATTCCATTTCCGTTCCCTGCTCTAGAAACACACCCATTTCCCAAGGTCTCACTCTTGGTGGTTTTGTCTTCCTAGTCTCCACAACCGCCCTCAAGAATCTTTTCTTTTTTAATTTTTAAATGTTTTTATTTATTTTTGAGACAGAAAGAGACAGAGCATGAGAGAGGGAGGGACAGAGAGAGAGGGAGACAGAATCTGAAGCAGGCTCTGGGCTCTGAGCTGTCAGCACAGATCCCGACGCAGGGCTTGAACCCACAAACATTAGATCATGACCTCAGCCGGAGTCGAGGCTTAACTGACTGAGCCACCCACGTGCCCCTTCCCCCCTCAAAAAATCTTGTCTCTACCAATAGTTTCAACCTCCTGCTGCTACTCAATAATGATTCCTATATTGATTTCTCATGTCCTTCCTCCTCTCCTACAATTAAATCCACATTTCTGGTTATTTACTGATCTTCTCCACTTGGATCTCCAGTAGATACCTTAAAAACAACATAGGGGCACCTAGTGGCTCAGTTGTTTAAGCGTCCTACTCTTGATATTGGCTCAGGTCATGATCTCACAGTAGTGAGATTGAGCCCTGCATCAGGTTCCATGCTGAGTTCAGAGCCTGCTTGGGATTCTCTCTCTCCTTGCTCCTCCCCTGCTTGCATGCATCTTCTTTCTCTCTCTCTCTCTCTCTCTCTCAAAATAAATAAACTTAAAAAAAACCCAACATAATTAGACCAGACCTATGATCTTCTCTACTAACGGTCTCCTCTTCCTTATGCTCATATTACCAGTAAACAACACCTTCATCCAACAGGTTCTCCTGGCTAGACCTGAGAGCCAGACTCCTCTCTCTCCAAGCCTCTGACACCTTAATTTTTATCAATTTTAACTCCTAAGTATCTAATTACTCTGTCCCTTCCTATTCATGTTTCCTGCTGTGCTTTATTTAGTTCAAGTCTCAACCGGATCACTACAAAACGTGCTAATTGTTTTCCTGCTGCCTAACAATGTTTGTCTTTGAGCTTCTGCAAGGTGTATGCCACAGTCCCGCCTTGCTATAGCCAGGGAAGCTGCGGGCTCCTAGGACCTCAGAGCATTGGGGTCAAAAGGCTAGGTGGATGTGCTTTAGCCCACACAGCTCACTGATGGTCAGTAATCACACAGTATCTACTTTTCATTCTTGGTTCCAGGTTGGTTTGGGGCCTCTGCTCCCAGCCTTGTCCCATCAGGGCAGGTCAGGTGAGTGAACATCAGCTGATTATAGCAGGATGTCACACTGCAGGACTCTGACCTACTGCCTCTGCTTCCGGTGCTTGGGATTGAGTATAAAGTGTTGGGCTGCCTGTGGCATGAAGGCATGACATGGGATTGGGTTGGGGAAGGGCTTTGGGGTGTCTAGAAAGAGGAAAGCACCTAAGCTGGAGAAGCAGATGGTCCATGGAGAAGGCTGGGACTCAACCAAGTGTCGCTGAAGGGCATGAGCAACTTAGACAGGGCTGGATGGCAGGAATCCTGGGTTCTGGTTCTTACAAAGTCATTTACCTCTCTGGGCTTTTGTTTCCCTTCTTCAGAGGTTTTGCAAAACAAGACTCTGAATCCCAGCCCAGGCCCCCTGAGTTTAAGTGATTCTGGATCCTTCCTCCACTAGAAGTTCAAGGCAGGAAGAGGTTAACTATTCCAGAGGGTAAAGAAGGCTGACTGCACCTGAGCAAGAGGAGAAAGGCAGGAACATACATCTACTTCATTCACTATATGTATAAACAGTGAAATATACATCACGGATCCACATGTAATACAATGACATATTTCCTTCATGTGGCACACTGCTGTCTAATAGAAATATAACAACACAAGCCACATATGTAATTTTTAATTTTCTACTAGTTGTATTAAAAAATTAAAAAACATTAGCTTAGAAACAGGTAAAATTAATTTCAATGTACTTTATTTAACCCAATATTCAAAATATCATTTCAACATGTAATCAATATACAAATATTATTAAATGAGATGGTTTACATTAGACATGGTTATGAAGTCTTCAAAATCCACTGGGTGTAGTTTACATCTCAGAAGAAGCTAACCACATTCAAGTGCTCAATGAGCCTCTTGTAGCTAGTTGCTACCGTCTGGAACAGCACAGCCCTGGACCAATCAGCTTACAGCAGCACACGCCAGATGAGTGAGGCTATCTTAGATCATCTAACTCCATATGGGCCACCAAGTGACCGCAGCCACATGAGTGACTCCAAGCATGACCATCAGAAGAATGTCCCAATCGAATCTGGCTGAAATTGCTGACCCACAGAATTGAGAACAAACACTATGGTTGTTATTTTAAGTTTAGGGGTGGCTTGTTACACAGCAATAGCTAACTGACACAGTAGCAGGTAGTGCTGCTACTTTTACTGAAGAACTAAGTCTTAAGGGTTCAAGGAAGGAAGGGGTTAACTATTCAAGAGGGTAAAGAAGGCTACTGTAGCTGAGCAAAAGCAATCTTCCCAGGTAGTAGGTGTTAGAGAATTCACTGTATTTAAAATCTTTCCATTTTTACCAACCTGAGCTACTTCTTATGCTTATATACTGCTTACTATGAGGTTCATTTATTTACTCAAATTAAAAAAAAAAAAACCAGTATGATGTGTCTATACCAATACAAGGCACATGCTGGTGTTCAGTAGTAACCCTGGGCTAGGTTAGGTGCAGGACTCCAGGGAGGCCAGGACTGGAGAAGAAAGTGGTTTCCTTGTGGACTGGGTGAATCTGACCAGAGGTTTGGCCACAGCAGAGTAAGTGGCAGCCAGCTGCTCACCTGGGTCTCTGCTCTTCATCTCCATCTCCCACAGGGAACCCAGTAATGCTCCTTGGGCTACCCCTGCTCCATCCTCCCACCCCTTTCTACACCCCCACACTTTTGCCACTACTGACAGAAAATCTTTCTTGCCTCCTGTCCACAGTGGTGAGCAGGTATGTGGTCCAGTGCCTCTCAGCCACATCTGTTCCCAGGGCCTTCGGCCTTTTCTTCCAGTCCCAGACACTACTGTAGTGACCGGCTGTGTGAGAGCTACCCATTTCACATGGGTGCCACCAATAGTACCTAGATGAATTCCTATTTCCTGTAACCCCTGCTTACATCCCTAGGGCTTCTTACTGGCACCGGGGAGTGAGACAAGGCAAGGCTACTCAGGGAACCCAGCCACGGGCCACCCAGAAAGGCAGAGGAATGGATACCCAGTGGGACAAGCCTTTCACCATAGGGAGAGGGTGGTCCTTCTTCTCCTGATAGACTGCCTTGAGAGGCAGTCAGTTTTTACAGTCCTGAAAGACTGAGCTACTGGTTGGGCTTGATACCAGGAGGTGATCAGATCAATAACGTAACCTCACATGCTCACCCTCTTTCCCTGCTTCTCTCACTTTTTCCTTCACTTCTCCTCTCAGATTATGCTACCTAATGAAGCTGTAGCACATAAGCCCTTGCCTTAGGCTCTGGGAGCTAGGGATTCCAGGCTAAGATGCCAAGTTATCGAGAGTCTTGCCCAGGAGATCTTTATGTTCTACCCTCAGGTATGACTCAAGGCACCTTATGTCTAGCTACTTCAGTGGGGACCCAAATGTCTTTGGCTCTCAGTTGAGGTAATACTTCTCTGCCTCCCCCTCCATGCTCACCCAAGATGGCCTGGCCCACTACCATTGCATGAGGGCATGCATGCACTGTCATGCTCCCTCCAACCACATCTTGGAAAAGAGCCCCCCACCCACTTTCCAAAGATACAGACACCATCTTTTAAGTAATTTTACTTAAGATTCTTAAAATGCTTCACTTCTCCCCCACTCCTGGTATTCCGTCATTCCTAATCAGGGGCAAGAGTTTGAGTTTCACATGCTCCCTTTATTTACCTAGAACATGATGGGGTTGTAGGCCCAAGGCCTGCCCTGTATTGCTGCCTATATTTTCATGCAGAGGAGTCTGGTCTCCTCAAGCATTCTGGAAGCTCTGATATGTCACACACCAGGTGTCACACAGCTCTGACTCTGGGCTGCTCCCAGCACAAGTACCTGAATGCTCAGCAAACACTACCTGAATGAATGGATGGAGGAAGGGATGAATGTTACCAGGGACGCATCTCACAGCATCTTCTGAGGGGATTTGAAGCCCTGAATAACTCTTCTCAGAGGTCTAATACCTGGCAAGTCAGCCACATTTGCCTGTGTGCTCTGCCTCCCCCTATGCAGATGTACACAGACAGCTCTCAGAGATAGGGGAGGCCCACAAAGACTTTGCTGGTCTCATTTGAAGACTCTGCGACAGCCTTGAGGAAATAAACACTCTCTCGCTTTTGCACACAGAGCAGCAGAAGAGGGTACTGAGCTCCCTGAGGGGAACTGCCTTTTTAAAGCAGCAGCAAGACATTGAGATAAGGTGGGTCTGGTTACAATTAGCACCAAGCAATGATGTTAATGGACTAATTTGTCCTCTGAAGACCCGATGATGGCTCCCAGCAGCCAGACAGATATTACCAATTACCACCCAGTATATTTACCTTCCCTGATTGTTCCTGGGATCTGGGCACTCTTAGAAGCTTCTATTCCAACTGGGAGGGAAGGAAACAAGGATAATACACACTTGGGGTGGATGTCTGGATTACCTCCTTCCGAGAAAATGGCCTGGAGGAAGAGAAACATGAAGTCCCCAGATCTGACAAGCCATTTACCAATGTGCAGAGACAGGTCAGTAAAAGTGAACTGTTAACCATAAAATTCCATACAGAAAAGGCAGTACCATCTGCTGATACAAAATCAATAAAAAGGATGCTATTCTTGTCCAATAAGGAGTCCATGGAGTAACTACCACATCTGCTTCACTTTCTTTCTGTTAATTTGGACAATGGGGCACTAGAACTAGACCCAAAGAGTAATTTCTGATGACATCAATAATGGGCATCTTATTGCTTTAAAAAAAATGTTTTAAGTGGCCTAGTCACTCAGTTAAGTGAACTAGGAAGGGTAGAAGCACAATATTGACCCACTTCTAGGAATTCCACACTTGCTTGCTATTGCTTCATTGATAGAAGGATTCTGCCCAGTCAACCAGGAAGAGAATGCTCTGTAGACTTGATTTTCCTTAAACTTAAAAATACAGTAATTTTGGTTTTGAAGTTTCACAACATCCTCTTGAATCAGCTGAAGGGACATTTGGGTTTTTGCAGACGTGGGCTAGAACCAAGTTGACAAGTCTAGAACCTGCCCCTTCTTCTTCTTCTTCAGCCCCCAGTACCCTGCTGATTCCAGGAGTCGCTGCTCTGGATCTCCCCAGATGAGGGAGGATCCCGAGGAAGACTCGTGCTCTAACCCTCAAGCTGGCACCTACTCAGAAGCAAAAGGCACTAGACTTCCCAACTGCCCTCTCTATTTCCAGGGCAGCACAGGGCTCCCCGGAGGTGGTGCAGCCCAGGCACTGTTGGGTGGTAACAAAAACCAAGCCAAGTAGTTGCTGTTTCTTGAAAAATGCCCTGCCTGGCAGCATTCTATCCCATTTGTCCACTCATTCATTAATTCTGTAAGTATTTCTTAATCTCTACTGTGTGTGATATCCGCCCCCCCCCCCCGCTCAACCCCGGCATCTGCCTTCCAGAGAGGACAGTCTTATTCCAGGTGGAGAATGGTCGGTACAGTAGTGTGATAGGGTTGGACCCATTGGCTCCTGACTTCATTCTGCAATGCAATGGGAATGGTCTGTGGCTGGTAAGATTTGGTGACCCAAATATATGCCCCGGGGCATCCTGGATGCCCAAATATATGCCCTGGGCCTATCAGATGCCTGGGTTCCATGGCCAGCTTTGTCACTAAACTAGTTACAGAGCCCTTGGCAAGGGGGGCACTTCTCCCCATTCCTCAGTTTATCATCAATCTGTACAACAAGGGTGTTGGATTCGATCCCCAAAACCCCTTCAGTTAGGCCGGGGGAGTATATTAAAAAAATGGGAGTATATTAACAACGCAAGTTAAAAAGCCCACTAGACCTACCAAATCAGAAATTGTGTGAGAGCCCAGAAGTCTGGGTTTGAACAGGCTGAGATAGGTCTGAGAACCACTGATAGGATGTGTTACGTTTTTATGACTGATACTGATCTGGACAAGCCACATTGCTAAGAAAATAAAATGCACAAACACCCAAACATAACACAAACGCATTAGGAAATGAACAGGAATGAAGAGGATTATCACTTGTTTAAAACATGAGATGTAAAATATAAAGGAGCAAGTTCATTTTTTAAAAGTCAGAATCAATGGATCCAAAGGAGTGCAGTTCTTAAAATTACAAGATGCTACCACCTGTGCTCTCAGCAGGTGGTTCTTGCTCAAACTGTTCTTAAAACTTTACTCGGAACTGACTTCCTTGTCTGTTTAAAGCAGAACAAAATCAGCCTCCTTTGTTTGGAACTAAAAGTACTTGTATTCAGTGCGCTCATACATAACCTTATTGTCATGATGTGTACACAACATGACTTACTGTCCAGATTAGGAAATCAGCTTCGTCTAGAAGGAAGAAGACTGGTCCTACATTGACGATATTGAACGAATGTGCCCAAGCTCAAAGGCAAATTTCAAAGCAGGGCTCAAACGTGTTTCAGATAATGGCAGAATTGGTCCCAAAGTGCCCATCTGGAAAGGGGCAATGCTCACATTCTCCAAGCTCAGAGCTGAGAGTTGGAGCTGAAGCTGCAGCTGGAGCGAGAGATTCCCAGTCAGAACTCGCCCATCAGAGGGTGTGGGGCCAGCTAAGGCCAGAGGGGCCCAAGGATTTGCCTACAGCTGTCACACAAGCAGTTGGAACCAGATGTGAACTTTCCTAAAGAATCCTAACAGGCTAACTGCCTTTGAACCAACCAGGGAGTGGGGGCTGGACACGAATGGTAGGCCCAACCCACCAGCCTGTGATGTCAGATCAGAAGAGGAGGCTCCAGGCCAGCTGCTTTCTTCATTGAACAAAAGACTCTTTTGAATTTACTGAATATTTTGGCACCAGCCTTGGTCAGTTCTTTCTCCTTAGGTGGGTTGAAAAATATTTCTAGCATCCCACAGAGTCCAGTGAGAGCGAAGAGGGTGGAAGATCCCTCCTTCATCAGGCCATGCAGACGCTCTGGTCTTTGAGAAGGAGGCTCCCAGTGGTCTCTTCCCCCAGGAGGGCAAGGTGAATGTGAACATTCCCGGGCTACTGGCCACCGGGCTGAGGACTTCCTCCTTGAAGCCCACTGTTATTCCTAAGTGTTCACTTAGGGAGAGAAGGGTGGGGAGGGATACTAATTTGCATATATATCAAGCTTTCTCCTAATCCCACCCTCCGTGCCTCAAAAGACCTTTAAAGTCACCTTCTTCCCTTACAGATTTCTCCCCAACACCCTTAGTTAGTCAAAATCTCCTCATTTTAGATCTGTGTGTATGTTTTTCATGGTCTGCTCTTTTGTGTCCTTCTCTTTCTAGTTAGACCAATGCCCAATGGCTGGTGTGTAAAATTCCCTTTATTTTCCTTTTTTTAATATTTATTCATTTTTGGGAGAGAGACAGAGAGAGAGAGAGCATGAGCACAAGTTGGGGAGGGATAGAGAGAAGGGGACAGAGGATCCAAAGCAAGCTCTGTCCTGACAACAGTGAGCCCGATGTGGGGCTCGAACTCAGGAACCGTGAGATCATGACTTGAGCTGAAGTCGGACACTCAACTGACTGAGCCCCCCAGGTGCCCCTTGTTCCCTCTATTTTCTGTAACATCCAGCACTGTGTTGGGCACAGTGCAGGCACTCAGCTGTCATGTAGTGAGGACCAAGACCTTGGGTTAAGTCATCAGGAATACCTACTAGGGGCCAGGCTCAGATAAGCACTCTATTGGTATGTATTATCTCTGTGAGCCCTCATCACAGTGCTGTGTGCGTAGTACTTTTAACTCCTCTTTTTAAATAAAGAAACGAGGCTCAGAAAGGTTAAGTAGTCTATTCAAGGTCAGGGGGAGGGGCTTGGGGGCAAATCTAAGTCTCCTGGGCTCCAAAACCAGAGCTCTTCACACTCAGAGATCGTTCCCTCCCTCCTCAAGATCCCAAAGTGAGGAGGTGGAGCCGGCCTTCAGCGTATCTTTAGGGTACCAGACATTCCCCTCGCCCCAGCCCCCTTCTGCTTGCCTCCACACAATCCCGGCAGGGTGATTTCGGGAACCAGCACCACGAAGAGTGACCCCGGAAGCATGAGGGCAGATGGAAGGGAGGCTGGCGGCCAGAGAAGGGTAGAGCTCTGCCAGGCACAGGCCCCTCCCTTCCATTTCAGGGCCACACTCCACACACTGAGCATCCCCCAGGCACGGTCCTGAGGCCTGTGACTTCCACCACTCCCGACAAGGTGAAGAAGCCACGTGTCCAAGGAGAACAAGTGTCACGGCAGCCGACAGCAGGCTGCTTCTAACCCCCCAAAGCAGACCTTAAAACTTCAGCATGCAGGGTAGACACCAGGTGTTGAGATGCAGTGGCACATGTCTCACAGCCACCTGGGCCCCCATCCCAAACAGGAGACAACAGAAACAGCACTGAACCGGTCTGGGTCCCAGCTCTTTGGTCACTCTGGGCCCTCAGCACTTCTCCCTACGACAAGGAGGTCACTGCATGGTTTGTAGAGGGCACCCCGAGGCTCAGGTCTACAGTCTGGTGAGCAGGCTGCAGAGGCCATCTTGCCTATCACGCGCTGGTGGCACCAGCCAGGTGGCAGACAGAGGAGAGCTGATTCAGGAGATAGGACTTATGCTGGCGCTCTCCCTGGGAACTCAGCCCTCCCTTCCCTCAACCACAGGCAGGCTCTGACAGTCTTCCAAGGAAAATGCTGACCTCTGGCCTGGTTGACTCCCAGTTCAACAAAGGATCGCAAGCTGGTGAGCCAGGCAGGGCCTGTTGTCTGAGGGCTGGGTCGTCTTCCACCTGCCAGCTGGCTCTGGCACATACCCCACACCCCAGCTGCCCAAGACATGGGGGAGGGGGGCCGTCATGCCAACAGGACTTCACTGGGATGTATGTGATGGGGAGGTGGCCAGAGAGCAGGGTTTATGGTCATCGCTCCAGTGTGGTCCCAGCCCTGCACAGCTGTCACTAAAATCCAGGCTTGCAGGGCACGAAAGCTGGTTCACTTGTTCTATCCAAGCGCAGAGTCCACGGCAGCCAAGTGACTATGTTGGCATCCAATGGCCCATGGGGCACGCCCCCTATGGTCTCTTACCATGATAAACCAGACCCTGAAAACAAGTGGCCCAATCCCTTTCTGTCTTGTATAAAAACCTAGCCCTGTTACGGCGCCTGGGTGGCTCAGTCAGCTAAGTGTCCAACTCTTGATTTCGATTCAGGTCATGGCCTCACCGTTTGTGAGATCAAGCTCTGCATAGGGCTCCACACTGTCAGCACAGAGCCTGCTTGGGATTCTCTCTCTCTCCTCTCTCTCTGACCCTTCCCCACTCACAGGCGCTCTCTCTCTCTCTTTCAAAATAAATAAACTTTAAAGAAAAAAAAAAGACCTGTTCCTTTCTTTCAACTTGCTGCTCAAGATCTACTTACCAGAAGGTTCCCCTGAGGGCACTTCCAATGCTCCCTACCTCACAAGCCGTATGTACATGATTCCCAAGAACTACGCACAAGTCCTCCAAACTTGACTAATAGACAGACATCTTCCAAAGGTAATAAAAATCCCCCAACTCCCATGATTATATCTAAGTAACCCCTGGCATGTCTATACCCCATGTGAGACACATACTTCTTAGGAAACCAAAATCGAATTTTTAGAAAATGTCTTTCAATCACAAAATAGAATTTAAGGGAGAAGTTTTATCTTTACAAGTGGTAGAATAACATAAAAGCCCTTGTCGATGTTCTCAGAAAATTCAGTGCAAACCATGAGCTACCCTGTTTGTCACTCATTCATCCAATATTTATTGAGTACCTCCCAGATGCCAGGTGATCGTCTTAGCAATGGGACTCAGAGCTAAAGGAGGCATTGTCCCGGCACTGGAGGAGCGGACTGTCCAGCAGGGGAGGCAGGCAATGAGACAGTGGGCTAGGAGAAAGCACAAGTGCTGGGAAGAACAGTAAGGCAGGCAGAGAGGCTAAGTGAGGGGCACAGAAAGCCAGGAAGGGCTGCTTGCCACAGGGTGGTCAGGAAATGACACCACGGCAGAGGTCTGAATAAATAAGGGGCAGAGTGAGGGAGCCGGGTGGTGATGGAGAGGACACCCCCCAAACAAGGGCAAGGAAGGCCCGGTGCTCGAGCCAGCCAGGGTCTCAGGAAGACCCCGGGGCCCAGCGTGGCAGGGAGCCTGGGAAAGGGGCGGCAGCAGTGAATCTCGAGGGGTGGGAAGGACCCACGTACACACGCAGTGCACCTGCGAGGCGTCTGACTTCATGGGAAGTGTGAAGTGATGGTTTCTTCGTCCCTGTCTCTGTCCACTCCCCTGAGTCCTTCGTGTGCCTCTGGTGGTCCCCACCAGATGGGAAGCTCACGGAGGGCAGGGGCAGTGTCTCTCCCTCATACCAGGAGGGCCCAGATGGCACAAACTATGCTATGCTCCTCCCACCTGTTGATACTGTCCCTGCAGCCTCCAGCACAGAGCCCCAGTCACAGTGACGCTTCGCTGGGTAGTGCCTCCAGTCCAAACTATGCTCCTGGGTCTGGGGAGCTCTTAGCATTAGCCCTGCCTGGCCTCCGGAATCAGGAGGAAAAGGACAGAACTGAGCATCTGGCACCAATGGACAGGTCCCCCATGTGTCACCTGAAGCCCAGTGACTCTGCACAGGTGTGGCCACCTCAGGTACACAAGCCCTCCAGGGTGGCCCCATGGGGTCCTCCAGGACCAGCCACCACTCAGGCAAGCCACTCACACGGTGGCTCTGCGGTGGGGACAGCGCAGACACCAGGCCTCACAGCACTGCAACAAACAGCTCCTTGCCTCCAGCTCCACACTGCCCCAGGGGAGCCCCAGCTGCCCGTATCCATAGCAACCGTCAGCTATGCGCTGCAGTCCCGGAGGGCAGCAGGCGGCTGCCCACTGGGCTGGCTTGTTCGGAAAGGACAGAGCATTTGTCTCGCCAGTTTGGGATGCCCTCCGTTCCCAAAAGAGGGGTCCTCATCTACTTTCATATCCCCTCTCTCTGTCACCAAGGTCCAAATGTACATGATGCATTGATCTGAAGACAGGAGTTTCTCCGATGTTCTATATGAGGCAGATCCTGCATGCAATCTCGCTTTTAAATTACCTGGGAGCCCAGGGTGCGGACAACAAGGGGAAAAGACCAAAATGACATAATTGGAAGGAACTCAAAATGTTCCTTCCTCCTGCTTCTGGTCCAGGTGATGCCTAATACCTGATCTCGCCGTAGAAAAATCTGTCTTTAGTTTTTAAAATAAATTAAAAATTAAAGTAAAAAAAAATCAGAGTGCTAATAAAAAACACTTTCCCTTTCTCTCAGTTTCTTTAAGGAAAGCCCAGCCCTCACATCCCTTTGGGTAGCAGACAGAGCCTTCTAATTTTACCCTAACCCTGCAGGTAATGGCTTCCACGGGGGCCTGGGGTGAGTGAAAAGAGGTTCATAGGTTGTCTTTTAAAATAAATAATTTACTGGGGCGCCTGGGTGGCTCAGTCAGTTCAGCATCTGACTCTCAATTTTGGTTCAGGTCATGATCCCACGGTTTGTGGATTCGAGCCCCAAATCGGGGTCTGCACTGACAGCACGGAGCCTGCTTGGGATTCTCTTTCTCCCCTCTCTCTGCCCCTCCTCTGCCCCCCGCCTTTGTCAGTCTCTCTAAATAAAAAAATAAACTTAAAAATTTTTAAATAAATGATTTACTGCCCCCTGCTAGAGACACTAGCTGAGCCAATCATAGAAAATACATCATGAACCCACAAAGCATGCTTCGGTGCAGAAATGGGGCACGTGGAGCTGGCCTCACCCCAGAAGGACAGGGAGGCACCACCAGCTGCTCCTGTGACCGGGGGCCCCACTTGCCATGAGAACCCCAAATCACCCGATCACCGGACAGGGTCAGCCCACATCAGCCCTCCTCTGTCCTTAAAACTACCTCTTTCAGTCCCACCAGCTTGAAAGACACCCTATCTTCTTTTTAAATAAAACTCTAACTCGTCATCCCTTGCTGCAGCCCCAGGAAAGAACTCTTTCTCAAGTTCCCATCTTTATTCCTCCCCTCCTCCCAATGAACTGCCCTGACATTGGGATAAAAATCAATCCCACGGTCCTCTGTAAAGTCCAGAGGGAAAATGTGTCGTTTGGCTGCCCTCAATCCTAGGAGAAAGCACATCTGGCGGGGTTTTACAGAAGCACGTTCCTACAGGCTGAGACGGTCCCAGACCCCTCGGCCCTCTCCTGACCCCGGGTCTTCCCATGCCCGTACCCATTCTGCACAGACAGGCAGCATGAAGCCCTGCTTTCCTCGTCTGTAAAATGGACATGATCCATTTTACACGTACCGATCTTACAGATTGCCTGGGGTGGGCGGGGTCTAAATGAGACAATGTACATAAATTACTTTGGCAGCATCTGGCGTGCACAAGTGTTAGTTGTTATTAGCCATTATTTTTGCGGACCACAAACTTTTTGAGAGCAGATACCAATGTGTCATAGTTGGATCTGCCTCCGCTAGCGCAGTGCCTGGTGCTCTGTAGATATTCATTAAAAAAAAAAAAAAAAAGAAAATGAAAATGTTTGCTAAATAAATCTAGCGGAAGAGGCTCTAGGCTTATTTCCCAGCAGTCCCTGTTCCACCTCAAGATGGCCTTGGCTTAGCATTGTTCTCCTAGGGGACAGTTATCCTCACATAACCTTCTCTCTCGCCACTCAGGAGAATTCCAATAAAATCAAACAGTAGGAGGAAAATGCTCTAAGAAAGGGAAGCCTCTCTGCATACCATCCTGCCAGGTCCTGCCAGGCCTCTCAAAAGATGTGCCCTCCTCCCCCTGCCTCCTGGATGGTATTCAGTAGCCAGCTGAATAATCAGAGGGGATTCCAACCAGCGGCAATTAACACTCTTCCAGCTGGGAAGAGATTTAGCTCTGCGATTCCCAGATCTGCTGATTCCCCTTCTCTCTTCCAGAAAACACCAACTGCTGCCACACCGCTTGGGAGGACCCCACGGATCAAAAAGAACCTGACTGATGAAACAAGACAGGCCAAGTGCCCATAATTATTGAAGCCGGAGATGGGTATATGGGGATTCATGAAACGGTTCTCTACCTTTGTATATTCTGAAAAACAAAACAAAACCTTCATTAATAATTCCATATTTTACCAAAACTAGGGCAAAGAAGCCCAAAGGATTATTCTTTTCAAATCACAGGGGGATCTCCAGGCTTGAATTTCCATTGTAAAAGAAAATTTCTCTGGCTCATTTGCATCTAAAAGACCAGGGAGGTATTTAGGTGATGTATGGAGAGGGTCGGTCTCAGGGAGCGTAGGCAAAGTGACTTAACTTCCAGGAGGCTCGCCTCAGCTTCCTTACCCGCAAAACTCCGGCTGTGTCCTATCTCATAGGACAGCCCTATGAAAGGATGTGAAGCTAGCAGTACTTCGGTAGCATCCTGAATGGTACCTATTAGCACAGGTGTCTGATAGCACATATTAGACACTTGATTAAATTTAGTTCATTTTCTCTCCTTGATGAAACAAAGATTCTGTTGTATTCTTGTGTTAAGAAGCTTATGGACTCAAACTCTAAAAGTCTGCCGGTGGCCAAGAGAAATTAAACACACCGAAAAAGAAAGATTCTAGAAAAAGGAACTCAAAACTCCGTGTCTGGAAAACCGAAGTGCACACCACCCATCAAACACTGAAGTATTTGAAGCCCACCATTCGCCACAGGCACCAACTCAGAGGGGACAGGGTGCCAGGCTAGGGGAGCATGAATGCACACCACTCTGGGCCTTGGGCAGCAGTGAATACAGCAGGTGGAGCTGCCAGGAGAGGCTGTGGAGCATTCAAATACCATAATGACTCAAACAGATATTTGTATACAAATGTTCATAATAGCAGCATTATTCACAACAGCCAAATGGCAGAAACAACTCAGATGTCCATTGACAGATGAATAGATAAACAAAATGTGGTCTACCTATACAATGAAATGTTACTCTGCTTTAAAAAGGAATGGGATTCTGATACTTGCTACAACATAATGGAAGACATTATGCTAAGTGATCGAAGTCAGGCAAGCAAACACTGCATGATCCTACTTCTATGAAACACCTGGAACAGTGGAATTCATGGACACAGAAACAATGATGATTGCCAGGTCCACAGGGGAGGAGGGCATGGAGTGATAATATTTAATGGGTATGGAATTTCAGTTTGGGAACATGATAAGCTCTGGAGATGGATGGCAGTAATGGCTGCACAACAATGAAAATGGGTCTAATGCCACTGAACTGTACAATCAAAAATGTTTAAAATGGTAAACTACGGCATGCAGATTATAAAAAGATTATTAAGCTGAAAACAATCAAGACCCAAAAGACTCAGGAAGAAACACTGATCTCTGCCTCCTACATAGATACAACTGCCTAGAAGAATGTAGACAGAGGACCTGCTCCAGGAAGAGAGCTATCACCACAGATAACTACATTATGATATAGACTAGATAGGGTAGAAAGGGAGGAACTTAGTAAGGCCTGATTGATCAAAGTCCTCCATGTCCCACTGTTTCTGAATGGCCCAGCAAACATCTGTTTACCAAATGTTTACTCTGTTTCATCTTCCTGTAAACTACATTCCTTCCCTGTGAAGTGCCAGACCCCTCCCCCTTCTCCTTAGTTCAGGATGACACATGTACACCTGCTTTTGCCTGACTGTCTGTGGATGCTCATGTCTATGTGGATTCCCTGTATGTATGAAATTAAATTTGATTTTCTCCTGTTAATCTCTTTCATGTCAATTTAATTCTCATTTCAGCTAGAATCTTAATGGACATAGGAAAATTTTTTCCTTCTCAACAGTGTATTTTACCACAGAGAAATACTGATGATGATGATGATGATGATGATAAGAATAAAAGATGAAAGCACCCTTAAAATATTCTTAAAATATGCTCACTTCTGGAGATGGGTCAATGGGATCCCCGAAAGGTTACAGAAATTGCAGCAAATCCTTAGCACTGTGTCCTTCTCTACCAGGCTGGCGCCTGGGTCGCGGCTACCATGTAAGAATCGGTGTCAAAGGTGCTACCTTTCCCTCCTGCCCCTGGAGGGGAGAACCTGCAGACCTGAGCACAAGGAGAAGAGAGTGGTGTGGCCAGCCCCTGCCCCAAAGACTGCTAACAAGCCAACCTCCCTATTCATCCTCCAACACATCCTTGCTAGGCAGGACACACACAGGCTGGACCTGAAGTCTGCTTCCTCTCTTTCCCTGACTCTCAATTCATTCAAAAGGACCCCTGAGCTTCAGGGGAGCAGCTTTCACACCCACCTAGATGCAAAGAATGGCAACAACAGTGGTAACAAAGCCTGTGGCAGGAGGAAGGCTGGCTCAGTTGCCTGTCCACCTCCGCACGACCCAGAGTTTCCCTCCCAGAACCCCATATCCATTTCTCATGGTTGAGAGTTATCCCCCACATTTTGAGTTCTGCATCCATAGTCCAGAATTCCTCCAAACCTCCTCTCCCTACCATTTCCCTAGAGTCAGTGCCAACACAGAGGGAAGAGAGTGATCTTTCTCCTGCCACAGACCCAAGGTATACCACCTCCACAATCTAAGCAGTAGAAGACTGAGGGCTCAAGAAGGACAGAGAGAGGGCACAGAGGTGTGAGACCCCTTGGCAGGGGCCATGCCTGCGCAGGAGTCTCAAATCACTTATTCTCCCCTGAGGCTTATCTAACCCTAGCAGCGACAAAGACCATATTGCACACACACGGATATCTAGAACGGGCAAATCAATCTATAGTGACAGAAAGCTGCTCTGTGGTTGCCTGCGGCCCGCAGCTGGACCGCCTGCAGATGGGATGAGGGCATTTTCAGGGGTGATGAAATATTCTATAACTTGATTGGAGTGGTGGTTACATGGGTATACACGTATGTCAATCTCATCTGACTATACCCTTACGATGAGCACATTTTATTGAGTGTAAATTATACCCCAATAAGGTTGAATTTAAAAGTGAAAAAAATAAAAACCCTAAGAGCTCGGGTACGAGTCACATGCTTTAGTAGTGATTTAGAAGGCAGATCTTAAAGGCTCAGGAAGACAATGCATCCCAAATGACAGTGCATTCACCAGGCGATTCTGATTCTGTGCTGAGTCTAAAGGGCCTGAAGACCCCTCCTCCCTCCACGTCTCCCCACCAACCCCAGAATTTCACAGGCAGGCAAACAAAGACCCCATCAGACCTCTCCTCTGGCTGGACGTCGAGTTCCAAATGCTCCTCAGAACTAGTTAATCACATCCTGTCTTGGGTAGAGATTTGTGGAGGGGGAAACAGGGCAGCTGGCACCTACCACTGGCTCTTGGGGTATGCTTAGGCCCATTACCTTGTCACTTACAATGTCTTCCTCTACAAAGAGCCCCCAGCAGGGGAGCTGAGGGGCCTGGAGAGGGAGAGAGCCCCTGAGAACAGCCCAGAGCCTGGAGATTGGGGGCAGTTATGGCTATGGATTGTGCAGGTTTCTGGCCCTCAGGCCTCTGGTCCATCTGCAAACATTTTGCAGAATGTTCCCTCACAGACTGTTTTTAGGGAGGAAAAGCATTTTAACTTTCTTTTCTTGTTAATATATATGTTTATTTATTTTTGAGAGAGAGTAAGAGAAAGAGTGTGAGCAGGGAAGGAACAGAGAGAGAGGGAGACACAGAATCTGAAGGAAGGCTCCAGGCTCTGGGCTGTCAGCACAGAGCCCAATGCGGGACTTGAACTCACAAACTGCAAGTCCTTGACCTGAGTCAAAGTCGGAGGCTTTAACTGACTGAGACACCCAGGAGCCCCGCACTTTAACTTTCTAACACTGTATTATTCAGGCACTACCAGATTCCGTATTCTGTTTTTTATTCCCCTTCTTCCAGCAAAATATAGTCTGTTTTCCGACACGTGTGGTTTGTGGGAAGCTGGTGGCTTCAGCAGCATGGCCGCACTGCTGGTCCATCCTGGAGGCTGACAGACAGTGGTTCAGGGTGAGGGTCTCCCCTTTTCCCTTCAGGGGTCCACAGCCAGGGAACGGGAGTGAGGAAGAAGGGACATGAAGAGGACACTTGGATTTGTTCAGAGTCAGAAATCCAGCTCCAGGGTAGTCAAAATTCAGATGTGTCTTCATATATTAACATCTCCTGCCCCAGTGGTTCTTAGAAAAACAGAACCACACCCAAATCCTGACTCTCCCACTTAATCACTGTGTGACCTTAGGCAAATCACTTAACCTCTCTGTTTTCCCTTCCACAGATAGAATGGGGATTGTGGTATCTGACTCATCAGGTTATCAACGGGACTGAATGAGGAGATACATCAAGAGCACAAGGCAGTGACTGGGGGCAGCTAGAAAGCATTTCATCACCCTCCTCACTTAACCCCCTCATTCTGACCCTGCCCACTCTGGAGCAAAGTGGAAAGTTATCTCTGGGAGAGAGACTGCAGTGGCTGCATGGCCCTGGACAGAGGGGCTAAATGACTTCACAGATTCATTCATTTATTTTCACAGAGTCCAAGAAACAGGTGGTATTAATGTCACACTTGACAGACAAGGAAACTGGGAGGTCAACTAGTTAGGGGAAGACCTTGGACAGACAGGAGCCCAGCAGCCCAACTCTGGAACCCACGCGTCTGACCACTCAGACACACCATCTCCAGGTGCTGGTGCACTTGTTTCTCACTGCACGAATCAAGAAGAGACAGAAGAACCCCCATCCCCACACATTTTTCTCTGAGGCTGCCCCCATGGTACAGATCAGGGTGACAAAGGGCAAGAAATGGGGTGAGCAGCCCTGCAGGTGCCTGGCTAAAGGAGCCCCCATCCCACCCAGACGCACATCAATTCCATCTCAGCTCGGAAAGCCCCCAGCAGCGGTCCCTGTGCACACATGAACTACACATGCTTACATCGCATGGAAGGGGTACAGTTCCAGGAACGGAGCCCTAGCAAAGCCATGGATTTCCTTCTGCGGGAATGAGGCACGTCTGACTGAAAGGCTGAAATGAAAAGCCTATAAACCAACAGGCTGCTCCAGAGCCCCCAGGGGTGGCTTCCTTCTCCTGGCTTCCTCTCCCTACCTAGAGAATTCTCAGCAACCTCCCCACCCCGCCAGCCTTTTTTCCAGATGCCAAATCCCAGCTGGGTGCTTGGCGTGCCCAGAGGCTGCCGACTGGTGACGCCCTGCGCTGCTGACGCATGGTCCAGCATGTCTCGTGGACAGGCTGCTAACAGAAAATCCCTGCAGTGGTCATCAATTCAGAGTCCAGGCTGCAGGACGGCCCCCTCCTGCAGTGCCAGATGCTCCTCAAAATCTCCAAGGGAGATTCCACATGACCCCTCTATTGGGAAGTTCTTTTTGTTTGCATTTGAGCTCAGTCTTTCTCGTGTCTTCCAAGATAAAGCATGTGGTTGCCTTCTACTGGGAGGCAGCCCAGCACAAGGGCTCAAGAGAGCAGGGTTGGGCCAGGAAGGACCACTGGCTTGATCATGGACAATGTGACACTGGCCAACATGCTTAACTTCTCTGGGTCTCGATCCTAAAAGGACAGTAGCATGGGTTGTTGGGAGGTTGCAGAGACCACAGGCTGCAAGTGCTTGGAGAAGCACCTGACCCAGGATACGCTCTCAGCTCGCCTGTTACAGTTACCGGTGCCAATGGCTCTCCCATCCCTGGGGAAGGCCACCTTGCCTAGCCCTCCTGGCACACACTCGGTATGTCTTCTCGAGACAGGAGTCACCACGGCCTGACTCAGCCTGTCTGCCTTTCTGAGGAAGGTCCTTGTCTCGGTTGCTAGACCTTCCAGGAACCTCCTGCAACCATAAAACAGTCAGTAGGGACCCCCGAAAATCTTGGTGGAAGATGCTGGGTCGTTCCTCTGGGCCAGGTGCCCAGCCGGGTGGGTCCTGCACACCCCCACTCCTGACCTCCAGGGTTTTGCCAGCTCTGGTGCCCTCGCTTAGTACAACAGCATCCAGCTTGGCACATAGATCCTGGAAACTGCTCCTAGGAGCATGCAGATGCTTCTAAAAATAGCCACCGCCTCTTCAGACTGTGGGAGGGGAAGGGAAGTGACTGTCCACAGTGTCTGCAGGAGTGCAGAGCCCAAGTTGGAGCTACGGTTCTCTGCAAGGCCACCTCCCCACCCCACAGCCCTGCAACCAGGATCAGGACGGGCCACCCCAGAATGTGGCATGCTCAAGGAAGCCAGCGTTGTTCGCTTTGTGCACTCAGGTGAAGGAGTGGCCTGCACAGCTCTGAGACCCTGAAGCTGCCCTAGGGAAAGGTGTGGCCTGCCTTTGGGGAGATTTTCCCTTTCTGGTTTGAGGCTTCAAAGCCTAGAATCAGCCCCTTCTGGCTCTAATGCAGCCTCAAACCTTCCTGGGTTAAGCAGGGTTACTGAATCCTCAATTCAAACAAAAAGTTCAAGTCCCGGAGTCCAAGCCTTGCCCCAAGGAGCCATGTATCCACGAGGAGGACAAGAGAGACAGTCCCTGCCACCGGCCCCCTTCTCCCTCCCAACTCACAATGAAACTGCCACGCAGTCCATAGAGTTGGCTTGAGGAGGAAATGTTTCCTAAATCAGGGGAGCTCCAGGCCAGAGCCACTTACGAAAGCCAAGGGGAGCACCATCAGCTCCTGACAGGCAGGAGACCTGCGCCTGCCTGGACCCTGCTTTCCTCTTGTTTTGGTTCAACTCTAAGTGAAGGAGATCCAGGATTCCCTAAATCAGAAGCTGCTCTGCATCCCTAGAAGCCAGCTTGGTCTTCCTCCTTCCCAACCAGCAGCTTCTGTGTTCCTGGGCTGAGAGCCAGAGATGCCAAGACTGAGGCGGGACAGGCTCGGCCGGAGGGAGGGGGCTGTTTTGGGATGGTGGGGCCCAGAGCCAAGGGCTAGGGGAGAGAAAGGGAGGGGCTCAGGAAGGCTAACCCAGAGGGACAGGTCACAGTTAATACGGGCTTTGTAATCAGATGCACAGCTTGAGTCCCCCACTCCTCCTGCCAAATGCTCTTCAGCACCTCACTTTCCCAGACACCCCTCACTCCTCAGGGCAGAGCTCCCCTGTGCAACCTCATCCCGTGCCGCTCTACCCGTGCAGCTAATTCCTCATTATGGCTTCTCTCCCTTCTGGCCTGCTCGCTTCATGTCCCACATCTTAACACCAGGCCGGTCCACTCCCTGCACAAAGACCTTGCACGCACACACAACTCCAGCATTGTCAGGAAGCAACGCACCATCCTAGCCCCGGCCACTCCGGAGCCCTGATGGCCATGGCAGAAGGACTCACCCAGAGGGAGGGACAGGGGGAGGGGGGCAGGAAGCCAGAAGCAGGGCAGCGCGGACCACCCCACCTCTCTGCTGAACGAGTCGTGCTCCAGTTCGTCTGCTGCCGTCTCAGTCCCCCTCCATGGGGACAGGTGGGGATGGAAAGCTAGGCGTTTCTTAGACCCCAGGCCATTCCAATGGGCAGATGGAGGCCTGAGCAAAATCTCAGCTGACCGTCCCCCTGAATGCTGGCCTCAGAGCAAACACAGCAGCCCTGCTCTGGGTGGAATCAAAATAATTCCTGGTTTCCCTGCTCCTTGCCACCTCCCACTTGCCACCTCCCCAGCCTGTGGTGGCATAGACAGGGCTTTATTATCTCAAGCCCACCGCGTCCTCCAAAAGTGCTGTGAATGGAATCCCACACAATACACTTGTTTATTAATAACCACTCAGCCCCCCGCCCCCACCAAGGCTTGCTCATTCGCTCCCCGCCGGGTCCCCCTCGTGCATAATGGAGGAGTTATGTGGCCCATGGCACAAGCCGGGCTGTGCTGCTCAGGCTCTGAAGGGACAGACAGAGAGGAGTACCAGGCTGGGCCAGGCTCCCCAAGGCGGGGGTGGGAGGCGGAACAGACCCCCCAGTTAAGACTAGGAGCTGTAATGTTTTGTGAGTGGTATCAGCCCCGCCCCATATGCATGCCCTACCCCAACCCAAGCCGGCGTGGCAGCAGGTCATGTAACATTTATTCAACACCCACCCCGCTGTACATCCAAGGCCCCACAGAGGACCAGGGCTCCTGCAAGGTCAACATCAGCCCACTGGTCCACTTTTGCTCTAGGGCCTCAGGACAAACTTCTCTCTCTCTTCTGCTCAACAGCCCATCACACATCTGACTGCAGCCAGCACTCTGAGTCTTGTCTAGACTGCGCATCTCCAGGCCTGTCGGCTGACCCTCATTCAACTACATCCATCCCTGCACTTTTCTGTTTCCCTTGTGATGCCGCACTTCTGAGGGTCAGGCTTTCTCTCTCTCTCTCTCTTTTAAATTGTTTTACATTTATTTCTTTTTGAGAGACAGAGACAGAGCACAAGAGGAGGAGGAGCAGAGAGGGAGGGAGACACAGAATCCAAAGCAGGCTCCAGGCTCTGAGCTGTCAGCACAGAGCCCGACGCAAGGCTCGAACACCCGAACCACAAGATCAAGATTTGAGCCAAAGTCGGATGCTTAACCAACTAGGCCACCCAGGTGTCCCTCAGGCTTTCTCTTAAAGTGTAAATTAGCCCAGCCCCCTTGTCCTACTGGTAAGACGGTACCTTGCTAACATTCTTGTGGAGGGAAATCTGGAAATGGATCTAAAAGTCTTAAAAACGTTTATGCCTTGTTTCATAAATTCTACTTCTGAGAGTAGATCTTAGGGAAGTAATTATGGATAACAACTATAAGTCACGCAAATGTTGATCAGAATATTGTTTATAATGATAAAAAGTCAGAAAAGCATTAAGAGCCATCACTAGGGGAAATGACAAACTTTGGCATGTCCCTGGTTTGACAGGAAGTAGCATGTGAAAATAGGGTTCTAGAGCCAGAAGACCTGGGTTCAAAATTTGGCTTTGCCATTTACTGGCTGTGTTACCTTGGGCAAGTTATTTAGCCTCTCTGTGCCTCACTCTCTTTATTTGTATAATTGGGGTAATAATAATACAAATCTCAAGTTACAAAATTCAATGAATGATAGTTCCTGACACATATGACAAACACCAAAAAAAAGAAGGTTGAGTCTTACTACTATCATAAGTATACAGAAATAGTATACAGTTATTAAAATAATGAAATATGTAGAATACTATTTTATTTAATTTTTAAATATAATTTATTGTCAAATTGGCTAACATAGAGTGTATACGGCGTGCTCTTGGTTTGGGGGTAAATTCTGTGATTCATCACTTACAAACAACACCCAGTGCTCATCCCAACAGGTGCCCTTCTCAATGTAGAATACTATTTTAATAATATGAAAGATTATAAAATGAAAAGAGAGGATTAAAAAACACAGTAAGAATGGCCCTTTGGATGGTGAAATTCTAGATAATTTGCATTTTTTCCTTTGTGCTTGTTTATATTTTCTCAATTTTCTGCAAAGAACACACACTACTTTCTTTAATAAGAAAAGGTAACTTAACAGTATGATGCAGTCACCCGCACACAAGACAGCCCTGGTTCCGGAGGCTGCCCTTCCTCTGGGGAAGTTCATCTTGTACCGCCTCTCTGACCATCGGTCCCGTTGCTGCCTCATACTGAGTTTCAAGCCAACAGTGCAGCCCCCTGGCTCCAGCTCCCTCCTGCCCCCCAGCTTGGCCCCAGACCGGGGGCTACTGTTGGGCCATTTCTCTCCCTTATAATGAGCACGGACAGGCTAGTGGAGTTTGTAAGAAGGGGGGAAGGGTAGCTGAGAGAGGCACAACCAGAGTGGAAGGTGCTAGCCCTAAGGTTCAGAGCCAGAATAGAGGGGTGCACCCCAGCTTGGGGGGGGGCAGAGGGAGCCCATTTTCCACATCAGCAAGGTAGACACAGGTTAAGGGAGACCAGATTTGTCCCACATTGAAGAGGAATGAAAGGAAGTTACATGCTGAGAATCAGGCATACATCCAAATGGGGGGGTACCCAGAGGGTAGGCTGTCCCCTTGCTTTGGAGTTCTCCTGGTTTCTGGTGGCTTCTTTGGAGGCAGCCATACTGGCCAATCGCTCAGAGCCAGCTGTGTCACAGCCCCCTTCTCAACTA
The DNA here is from genome assembly GCF_006229205.1 of Suricata suricatta. Classification (NCBI taxonomy): domain Eukaryota; kingdom Metazoa; phylum Chordata; class Mammalia; order Carnivora; family Herpestidae; genus Suricata; species Suricata suricatta. The sequence continues at coordinate 150,389,295 of NC_043702.1, read as the reverse complement.
AGGGCGATGTCCCCCCAGTGCAGAATGGGGAGCAGGAAGGCAGTGGCAGCCAGAGGGAAGGCAGATAGTAGGGAGCAGGGGGAGCTGCTGGGGCCGGCCGGCCTGAATGTGGGTCACATTCCCAGAGGACAGCCCATGCCAGTACAGGACAGCTGTGGCCGTGGAAACAGCTGGCGTGCCTGCGGGAGAGCTCCATCCCATCCCGGGTCCTAGTCAGGGCTCCCCACACCCATGCCCTGCAGGCTCACCCCCCTGCCCCCTGCTGCCCTCCCCTGAAAGGATGGGTGTGCCAAGCCCGGCCTGCCCGCTTTTCCACACCAGAAGAGATCAGCAATAAAATGATCCGGGGGGGATGGCTGACCTTGCCAGACTGCCCACAGGGACAGCGTGGGGCTGGGTGAGCCTCGCGCCCTCAAACTGCAGTTGTCAGCTGACGGTTGACCATCCCGGCTAAGGATCTAGTTTCCTCTCTGGGTGCGTCATGCCCACTTCCCGGGATGGAAAGTGAATTCCATCACAACAGGAAATTTGCAGTCCTGAAGAACGTCGTCTGAAGGATTGAGCAGCACTGTGGGTGCCCCCTGTCAGAGGAGCTGTGGAAACCCCAGCACTGAGTGGGAGAGCCCCTCTGAGGGCCTGTCCAGCGCTGAGACCCCAGGATCACACAGGGCCCGATGGCGGCCATCCACAAGGAAGCCGTCAGAAGCGAGCTGGGAGGACAGTGTGGGGGAGCCCCACGGCAGCACCCGAGTCCGCAACCCACTCAAGTCCGTGTCTGTCTCTGCCGTGGTGTGCCGGCTCCGTGGGTGTGTCTGTGCTTGTGCCTGCCTATGAGCATGCGTTTGGGTGTCTGCGGGAAGGCACATAACCTTGCGTCCCTGGGAACCTCTTCAGTTCCCTGAACCTGAACACCTCAGTTCCCAAGCGTGCGGCCCAGTGAGTGCGAGGCCTCTGCTTGGCTGTGTGTGTGTATCTAAAGGTGTTGCACAGAATGAGTATGTCTACCTGCTTGTGGTGATGGTGGGCATATGTGTATGTCTGGTCCATAGTGTGTGTCTTGTATGTGTGACTTACATTACTAGTGTGGCTCGATATATGCGGGCACCTGTCTTCGTGTATCTAGAGGCGTCCCAGTATGTGTACGTGGTGTTGGATACAGGTGCCCTCCGGTTTGCAGGATGGTATCATTCGTCTGTGTCTGTGAGTGTGAATGTGAGTGAGTGTGTGTGTTCAGTAAGTCTCCGATATGGACATGCATTCTGACGTGTGGGTCTCTTGGTCTCAATGCATGCGTTTGTCCCGATTCTTGTATGTGTGTTTGTGAGTATGCATGTCTCCTTTGATGTGTGTGCTGTACCTGTGTTTCTGCACATGCGTGTGTATGTGTGTGCAGAAGCAGAAGAGGATGGGGCGATCCCGTGGTCTCCCTGCATTACCAGAATGCTCTCCGGTCAGGAACGACACTGCGTGACTCATCCACATGCAAGGCCTGCAGGGGCTCCCTGTTTCTGCAGCATAAGATTCACCTCCTCCAGGCTGACATCTAGGAAACTCCTTGTCAGCATCCAGTAATCCGACGACACTTGCTTTGCTGTAAATGCCTGGAATAGCCCACCTCTACCTCTGCTTTTTACGTTCCTTTTCCTGGAGTTCCTTTTTTCCATTTCTGCTCAACAAAATCCTACTCATCCTTGAAGGCCCAGGGCCAATGCCACCTCCTCCAGGAAGCCAATTCAGCCCTTTGGCTGGAGAAGAACATTTCGGCCTCTGGTCTCCAAAGCACATTATGAGGCACAGACCTTGCCCACCTTTTATTGTGAGGATGTGTGCAAGTATTTCTGCCCCTAGTGGATGACGAATAACACATTGTCAGGGGCTTCATCCTGACCTTTGCAGTTCCCAAGGTGGCCGGCTCCATGTCTGGCACACAGAGGCCTGCAGTACATATTTACTGAAATACATACCCAGCAAGCTGAAAAGGGAGACAGCAATGACAGCCCTGGTTAAATACAAGCCATGGTCTGAGAGTCTGCAGGGCTAGGAAAAGCCATTTACCCTCCTTGGACTAAGGCTTTGGGTCTGAAGGAGCCTCTTCTAAATTTTTTTTATGTTTATTTTTAAGAGACAGAGACAGAGCATGAGAGGGAGAGGGGCAGAGAGAGAGAGGAGACAGAATCTGAAGCAGGCTCCAGGCTCTGGGCTGTCAGCACAGAGGCTGATGTGGGGTTCGAACCCATGAACCGTGAGATCATGACCTGAGCCGAAATCGGAAGCTTAACCAACTGAGCCATGCAGGTGCCCCTGAAGGAGCCTCTTCTAGGAGGCAATGGCTGAAGGTTAAGTGCGACAGCTCTGCTAGCGTCTTCCTTCTTGGGAAGCAATTGCCTAACAACTGATCTCTCTCAGGAATGGGGCACAGCTCCAGAAGCCTCACCCACGCTGGCCAGGACAGAGTCCAGTTACCAACTTTCCTTTAGCAACTCTACACGCACACTCCAAATTCCAACATTCTCTCACGTAGGCTGAGCTTTGGTGCTGGAAAGATGCAGCCCACCAGCCAGATCTCCAGCCTCTGGAGCTGAGGTGGCTGCGCCACTGGGGTGGGAAGCAAGGAGCACTTTCCGGCACTGGTGCCCCAGAAAGCGCACCTGAATGAAGATGGCTATGCCTACAAGGTCCTTGAAAAACGCAGCAATGTTTGACTCCTAATTTAGGGGCAATCTACCAGAAAGGCTAACGTTCTACAGAAGAACTGACATTGCCAAATGTTGATGAGAGATGTGGCATACAGCTGGGACTCTCATGGATCGCTGGTACAGGGACACGTTGGGGTGATCACTTTGTAAAACAGACGCTGGGTACTAAAGCTGGACATACTTGCACCCTATGGCACGGCAGCACCTCTGGGTATTCACCCAACAGAAATCAGTACTTATATCCATAAAAACATACACTCAAAAGTGATTATACTCAAACACATACAGAATTGTAAGAGTCCCTAAATAGCCAGAGCTACCCTGAAAAAGAACAACAAATCAGAGACTCGTATTTCCTGATTGTAAAACTCACTATAAAACTAGGCAGTGTGGTCCTGGCATAAGGACAGACACATAGACCAACGGAATAGAACTGAGAGTTCCATACATCTATGGCCAATTGGTCTTTGACAAGAGTGCCTGGTCCACTCAATGGGGAAAGAACAGTTTCTTTAACAAATGGTGCTGGATTTCTACATGTGAATGAATGAAGTTGGACCCCTAAATATAAGAGGTAAAACCATAAAACTTTTAGAAGGAAACAAGAGATAAAGCTTCATGACCTTGGGTTTGATAACAGATTCTTATATGTGACACCAAGAGCTCAGGCAACAAGAGAACAAATAGATAAATTGGGCTTCATCAAAATTTAAAACTGTGCATCAATGGACATTGTCAAGTCAATGGAATGACAACCTGCAGAATGAAAGAAAATACTTGCAAATCATACATCTGGTAAGGGGTTAATATCCAGAATCTATAAAGAATGCCTAAAACTCAACAATGAAAAGGCAAACAACCCAATTTAAAAATGGGCCAAGGATTTGAGTAAACATTTCTCCAAAGAAGACATACAAATAGCCAACAGGCAAGTTTGGAAGTTTCTCAAAAAGGTAAACATAAAATTACTGTATGAACCAGCAACTCTACTCCTAGATATGCACCCAAAGGAATGGAAAACAGGGACTCAAACACATGGCATACAGACCAATGCTCACAACTGAATTATTCATAATACACAATTCATAACACTTGAAAACAACCCAAGTACCATGGGTGGATGAATGGATAATCAAATTACGGTACATCCATACAACAGAATAGTACTCAGCCATAAAAAGGAATGGTGTTCTGATACATGATCCACAATATTGATGAATCTTGAAAACATCATGCTAAGTGCAACAATCTAGACACAAAGGGACAAATTCAGTATGATTCCATTTATAAGAGGTACCCAGTGTTCAAGACAGAGAGCACCTGTAGGGCCAGAGAACAGGGAATGAGGGGTTGTGCTTAATGGCCACAGAGTTTCTACCTGGGGTGACAGAAAAGTAGGGAAATAGAGAGTAGTGATGGCTGAATAACACTGAATACACTGAACTGTACACTTGAGATTGTTCAAATGGAAAATTATATATACATTCAGTTCAATTTATTTTATATATTTATTTATTTACTGCCATAAAATACTTTTTGAAAATCACTGCAGCACCCTGCTGTGCTCTGCTGTCAAATTCATCAATATCTGACCTCAAATAAATGATTGTGGAGATAAATGAGACAAAGACATGAAATAGGTTTCAGAAGCACTATTTTCCCGGAGGGGATATTCTTCCAGCCATGGAGTGTGAGGGGATATATTCTTGGCTCGGAAATTCCACTGATCTTATCCACGTCTCAGGCCCAGTTGTAAAGTGAGGACACTGTCACTCACCTCCAAGCTGTCTCTGAAATCTTCTAAGTGCCAGACCAGGCTGCCCTGACCCTCCCACCCTCACCCCGCCAGGCCTCTCCCAATGTCTTTAGTTTCACCCCTTTCACTGCTGACTTCACCTTTTTGAATAAGGAGGAAAAACATCACTACCCCGTAGGTCAAAGAGATCTAGGACATTGGCCTAGGGGTTTTGCCCAAAGCTTCTTTGCCAAACTTCCAATGCTGGCTACAATATTTAACCTTCTAAGGGAAGCCCTGGGTTGTGCGGGCCGCATCAAGAGACATGGCTATTTAAAAATTTTAAAACTCAACTCACTAAAGACACTAGTTCACCTGTACTTCTCACCAGCCTCCATTCTCCTCACTGTCCCCAGAAATGGAGAATGGCCCCCTCCCAGCCACACTGATGGCAGGAAAAACCTAACTGTCTTCTAACCCTTAGGAAGATGGGGATGCTTTCTCAGTCTTTGGGCTCCGCCACTGACCCCTCTCCTCCCCAGCAGCTGGGCAACACCGTTTCGTGTCAACCATCCCACCACACTCCCAGGCTATCATTTGAACTTCATCTTCTTAAAATTCCTAAAATGCATATCTTTCTTTGATTTCCTGGAGGTGTACATAATTCAATAACCATGCACATCATATTTTTATTGTATGCCCATAAAGCCTTCTGACTGATCATTTAAATGAACACACCAGAATTTATACATTTAAATGAGCGCCGCCTCTTTCAAAGACATCCCCTCGGGAGGCTACATCCTTATTCCAACAATGCGCCCGCCCATGCTTAGAACATTTCTGAAGCTTCTCTTTTGGAAGTGCTTTCAAAGCCTACAGCATATTCTTTTGATGGTGGCAAATTTCTATCCTATGAGGGTAGATTTGATTTTTTTTCTTAAGTTGAAAGATCGGGCTAAGAATGAAAAAGATAGTGGGTGATGCAGATGGGAATACTGTTTCATGTCAAAAGCAAAGAATGCTTATCAAGGAAAGATCTCTGAAGACTATTCCTGGGAAGGATTAAACAGGGTTCTGAGCGATGGCTCCATGACAGGAACAAATGTGCAGCCCCCAAACGGTGTGGCTTTGGAAGGCAGTACATGCATGGGTCACAAGTTCTGGCAACACCATTAAAGACAATTCAAAATCACTCCACTGTCACCACTAGATTCCTTGGTCGTTGTGTCCACTCACGTCACTGAGTCTTGACCAGGGGCTAGGAACTAGAAAGTTTCCAAAAGTAGCTGCCAAAGGTCCTAGCCTAGAGTGGGCAGAGGGAGCAAGCTGCCTCCTCTTTCAAAAGAAGATAGATCTGGCACGTGCAAAGCGGGCGAAGTCTGGCAGTTCCTCCGTAAGTTAAACATTGAATTAGCACGTGACCCAGAAATCCCAATCCTAGGTCTAGACCTAAAGGAAATGAAAACAGGTGTTCAACCAACAACTTGCCAGCATGTTCCTAACAGCACTATTCACAAGAAACCCAAATATCCATCAACAAATGATGGACACACAGAGAGACCACATATTATATGACTCCATTTACCTGAAATATCTAGAAAAGGCAAGTTGGTAGAGTTAGAACAGAACAGATTAATGGTTGACGGGCTGGGTGAGAGGGAGAATGGGGAGTGACTGCTTAATTGGCAGGGGGTTTCCTCTGGGAGGGATGAACGTGCTCCAGACAATGGTGTGTGGCACTGTGAGTGCGTTAAATGCCACTGAGTTGTATACTTTAAAATGCTCAAAATGGTAAATCTTATGTTATGTGTATTTTATCACAGAAAAAGAAAAAGGAAAAAGCAGTGGGCAGAATTTCTATGCTAATTCCTGGCAGGAAAGTGGGGGGGGAAGGGATGCAGAGGGCAGGGGTGCCGGCCCTGGTTGGGAGCGTGCACGGGCAGCAGCGTTGAGACCTTTCCAGGTAGGACAGAAGGGTGGTGCAGGGAGGCTGGCCCGCAAACCAGTGACCATCAGCCATGTGCCCTGGCCCTTCACCAGATCAGTACTATCAAACTCGTGACAAATCCTTCTCAATGAGGACTGGAGAGAGCCATGTGTGGGGAAAGAGCCCCTGTGGGAAGAGGCAGGGACAGTTCCCGACATCAAGCCAGGGAAGGACATTTCTAATACAGCTGGTTTTCCTGTCGTCTCTAATCTCTGCCTACAGCATCATGACCGTCTGACTAGGACATCACTGCCACCTCTTCTGGGCCATCAGGGCTGTGACCCTCTGGGCTGGGGAGGGGGCAGGGAAGGAGCGTCCAAGGCTCTTCTCTCCACCAGCAGCTGCCTGTCAGGAGGGTCACACAGGCCACACTCCTCTGCAGGGCACCACCCGCCTTCCCCAGTTCCCCAGGAAGGCTCACAGATGCTCCCCAGGCCTATCTGCATCTCTGGCTTGAGGCTTTATCAGGAAGCTCACACCCCAGCCAGGCAGCTGAGGCTGGTCTCCAGCCACCCAGCCCCCTTGGCAGCCTCCCGCTTAAGGGTATGTTTTCCTAATCTTTGTGCAGGAGGATTTACAAATTCAGAGAACAGAGAAGACTCTTAGCAGCAATTACAAGACTAATAACATTAAGTCTTAAATGGTTATTATAGACCCAGATTCCTTATTAGTCATGACAGCCAGTGAATCAGGAGAGTAGGGAATTGTAATGCGTATGAAAAATAACTTTAAGAATTCAATGGTCTCCATCACTGAGGCTCAGCGCAGCTGTTGGACCTAAGACTTAGTCTCTGGCAAAGTCTGGGAAAGACTCCAGAGGGAGTCTGCATGGCGAAAGTGCCTGCTCCTGCCTCACTGGGGCCTCCTTCAGAACTCTCTCTCATTCACTGTACAACAAAGCGCACGTATTTACAGGGCACCTACTATGTGACACCTTGGGGCTGACGGTGGGGAGGGCAGACCTTCGGGCCAGCTGCATGCTCCCGGCATCTTCCTGTCGGCCGAGGCCAGAAGGAAGCAATGAAGGATCAGTTGCTGTAGCCAACGAGGGCAGAGCCAGGTGTGACTCACGGGGGGCGAAGGCTGGGGAAGGCCCTGTCCGGCTGCCCTTCTGGGGCGGATCTCTCTGGGGAAGCAGGCACCTAGCGCGGCGAGGGTGGTGAGAGGGCAAGGCATTCTACCTGTTAGAGGTCAGGAGATGGCATAACATGGGTTTCGAGCGGTAGCACCCGGAGCACCTGCACTAAGGCAAGAGGCCTGGGGGCTGGAAAGTGAGGGAGATGACCCTTAAGGGGCAGATGACCAGGGCCACACAGGGCTGGGGAAGGAGCTGCTACTGCTGTTGAGAGCCCAGAGTCCCGAGGCCCAGAGCGGGCACCATGGATTCTTCCGGGCTCCTGTTTGGTTTCAGTGAACAGGCAGGCTCTGGCCCACAAAGCGGCTCCTGAGACATGCAAGAAAAGTGAGGGGGAGGGAGAGGGGAGCTGAGGGAGGAGAGGCAGCTCTGAGAGGCAACTGTCAGGCCGACCACCGGTTGTCATGACAACGCCCTCCTGCCTGGCACCCAGGAATAAATTATTGATTGTGGACACTGCTTTCCTGCCTCCCCGAAGCCCCCAGTGCCCTCTTCGCCGCCACCATTTCTCTCCCCTCCTCCACCTGTTCTGTATTTGCCCAAAAGCTGGTCTCGCTGAAACCAAACAGGAGCCCAGAAGAATCACGAGTGCCCGCTTGCCCAGCCCCCAGTCTCCTCCTAGCCTCTCTGCCTCCCTCGCCTTCCTGCACCTTTGCTGCCCTACCCCCTGCTGTGGGCGGAACCATGCCCACCCCGCAACTCATACATTAAAGCCCTAACTTCCAGTGCCTCAGAATGTGACTCAGTTTGGAGAGAGTGTATTTTAACGAGATAATTAAGGGAAGTGAGGTCACTAGGGTTGGCCCCAATCCAACATGACTGGTGTCCTTCTAAGGAGAGAAGATTTGGACACAGACATGTAGAGGGAAGACCATGGGAGTGGACACAGGGACAGGACAGCCATCTACGAGCTGAGAAAAGTTGCTTCAGAAGAAACCAGCCCTGCTGATACTCTGACCTGTGACTTCCAGCCTCCAGAACTGTGAAGACATACGTTTCTGTTGTTTCAGCCCCCAGTCTGTGGCACTTTGCTATGGCAGCCGTAACTGGCTAATTTTTTTTAAGTAGTTTTTGTGTTTTATGTTGTTTTTTTTTTTTTAATTTACTTTTGAGAGAGAGAGAGAGACAGCGCGAGCAAGGGAGGGTCAGAGAGAGAGGGAGATACAGAATCCAAAGCAGGCTCCAGGCGCTGAGCTAGCTGTCAGCACAGAGCCCAACATGGGGCTCGAACCCATGAACCGTGAGATCATGACCTGTGCCAAAGCCAGACACTTAACCTACTGAGCCACCCAGGCACCCCATAACCGGCTAATTAATACGCCACCCAAGGAGGACCCTCCTAAAGCCAGTAGTCAGTTGGGGGTGCCCAAAGAGATTGTAAACATGACTCCAGCAGCATGGCTGGAGAACTTTGAGATCACTGGTGTTCACACAATGGGCTTCAGGGGCCTGGAGCTGGTAGATGAGGCATGTGGGAGGGAGGAAAGCTTGGCCACGAAGCAGCCAGTAGACCTGGAGCTGGGAAGTCAGGGGTAGGGGGTACAGGACACTGCAGCTGTCCCGGCTTCCTCCACTCTGATGATCAGGGCAGACTCATCCAACCTTTCAGGGTCCAATCCCTACCCTAAGGGAACCCACGGATGAAGGAAGGCAGAACCAGTTTGAGCCATGAAATGAGAAGCACTGAAGGCAGCTAAGGCTGCTGGCCCACAACAGGTGGAACTTCAGGGCCTGTTTTGAATAACAGAAAGCACCTGTTGTACTGAGTCCAGTATGTAAAACTGTGAGAGGAGATCTTTAAGTCACAAGATAAGCAGCGGGGAAGGAAGTGGAGAGATGGGGACCCCAGTGCCTCGCTGGTGGGAATGCAGGTGGTGCTGCAACAGGGGCTATTCCTACAGTCTGGCAGTTCCTCCACAAGTGAAACGCAGAGTTACCATATGACCCTGCAATTCCGCTCCTAGGGATATACCCAAAGAGACTGGAAACAAGTACTCAAATAAGTACACACATGTTCACAGTAACACTATTCACGATAGCCAAAAGGTGGAAACAACCCAAAAGCTCATCAGTGGATGAATGATAAACAAATCGCGGCATATCCATACCACAGAATATTATTCAGCCATAAAACGGAACGAAGTCCCAACACCTGCTACATTGTGGATTAGTGAAAACTACGTGAAAGAAGCCAGACGCAAAAGGCTCTGCAGTATATCATCTCTTTAATATGAAACGTCCAGAACAGGCAAATCCCCATACACACAGCAGATCGGTGGTTGCCAGGGGGGTGGGGAAGGGGGCAGGGGGAGCCATGGTTGGATGGATATCAGGTCTGGGGGGATGCAAAAGTACTGAAGAGAGTACAGAGAGAGGTGGTGGTGGCACAACATTGTGCATCTACCAAACGTCACTGAATTGTTCACTTTAAAATGGTTAATCTTTTTTTAATTATTTTAACCTTTTATTTATTTAGAAAGATTTTTAATGCTTTTTATTTATTTTAGAGAGACAGAGAAAGACCGTGAAATCAGGGGAATGTCAGAGAGAGAGGGAGATACAGAATCTGAAGCAGGCGCCAGGCTCTGAGCTAGCTGTCAGCACAGAGCCCCACACAGGGCTCAAACCTACGGACCGTGAGATCATGACCCTGAGCCGAAGCCAGACGCTTAACTGACTGAGCCATACAGGCACCCCCATTTTATTTATTTTTGAGAGAGAAAGACACAGAATGTGAGCAGGGGACAGTCAGAGAGAGAGAGGGAGACACAGAATCAGAAGTAGGCTCCAGGCTCTGAGCAAATGGTCAGCACAGTGCCTGATGCGGGGCTCAAACCCACAATCTGTGAGATCATGACCTGAGCTGAAGTTGGCCGCTTAACCAACTGAGCCACCCAGGTGGCCCTAAAGTGGTTAATCTTATGGGCTTGGTTGATTGAGCATCTGACTTTGGCTCAGGTCATGATCTCACAGTTTGTGAGTTCGAGCCCCTCGTTGGGCTCTGTGCTGACAGCTTGGAGCCTGGAACCTGCTTCAGATTCTGTTTGCCTCTCTCTCTGCCCCTCCCCTGCTCCCACTCTCTCTCTCTCTCTCTCTCTCTCTCTCTCTCTCTCAAAAACAAATAAACATTAAAAAAATTTTTTTAATGGTCAATGTTATGTCATGCAAATTGCACCTCAATCATTTTTATAAATGAAGCAGTAGCTGTATGGGAGATCATTCCAGGCTCTCTTCCTTTGTGTGTGTTTGACAGACATTTACACACACACACACACACACACACACACGCACGCACATACCCTTCTGCATCTCTCCTTGGCGCTTCTGTGACCATGCACGTCAGGACTGGTCTCCTCCCTGTCTAGCGCCCCTCTACCCTGCACTGACGTCCTTGAAGCCCGGCTTTGTCCGTGGGTCCTGTCTGCACCAGCCATGGTAGCTCTCCCGCCCTGACCCCCCCCACTGCTAACATTTTCTGTCTCTGTGTTCACTTTTTTTCCTCCTCTGTTGTCCAACACTCTTAGAGATTTTCTTGGGCTTTTAACTGATTCTTCCAAATGGACTAGAAGTCCTTGAGGATAAAAGCCACCACTTTTCATTTTTATTATAAGCAGGCAGCCAGAGTGTGAGCTTCTTGTAGCTGAACAGACCAGAGCCATTTGTTGGCTGTGTGGAGAAGGGCAAGATGCTTTCATCCCTCTGAGCTTCTATTTCCCGCATGTAAACACAAAATAATAATTATAGTGTCCTCACTGTGTCCTTGTGAAGGTGAACAAGACTAACATACACGAAAGGCCCAACAGAAATGGTCTTTAACAAACGCCTTCCTTCTCCTACTCCCTCCTGAAGATTCGTTCGTGGCCAGTCCCAGTTATGCACAGTTTCCATGTCAGCTGTCTCACTGGGTGGTCCCACAGTGTCTGCTGCGTGGCTGGTCCTTTCAGCAAGTGGAGGCTCTGAGCCTCACAGCAGTGGGGCTGGGGCCCCAGGCAGCAAAGGCTGGAGGGCCCGGGAGAGGGCGTGCTAGAAAGCAAGGCTGGGTTCAAATTGTGTCTCTCTTCTGAGTACTCTCCTGAGTGGCCTTCGCCTCTTCCCTTCCAGTTTTGAGTGTAATTGGTTTGATTTGCAGCTTGGAATTCAACCCTCCACAATCAGGTATCACTCCATCTCCCCCGACTCAACAGAGACACCTTGTCCTGCACTTAGAAGCCTCCTCCCTATGCCTCCTTATTCCTAAAAACCTCTTTCCTTCTTCTCCATATGTCAAAATATTGATCTTTTAAGGCCCACCGCAAAGCCTGCCTTTTCCACAAAGCCTTCCCCAAGGACTCCTGTCAACAGGGGCCTTTCTCCCTCCTAATCCCATTGCTGTCCATCGGCTCCCAGTTATACTCATTAATGGTCGAGCACAGAATAGCGTTCTTAAGGCTTTTTCTGCATGTGCAGGTCTTACTCTCCCACAATGAGATTATGAACTTGAGGAAGGGACTGCTTTATCTGCCCGGTGCTAATGCACCCATTGCTGGAGTCAGGAGGACATCCAGAAGATCGCTCCGAAGCCAAATGTAGGTTATAGATCATCTGGGGTTTGGGCTTTCTGTAGCATTGCTCCCCATCTGTTAAGGCGGTCATAAGCAGCAAGCCAGGTTGCAAGGAAGAGGCACGGAGACAGTGTCCACTGACAGTCCAAAGGCAGGGCTTTGGCCTAGGTGAGGTCTCAGGCCAAGCCCAAGGGCCCTTCCTCCAGACCCAGCCATCCACACCTCTTTCAAAGGTTGCTGCCTCCTGTCCCCCAAACATGTAACTAAAATCTGGTGTCATTTAAGACTGGCCTGGCTCTATCCCTCACTCACTGACTGAGCCTGAGTCCCGGAGGCCTTTATCCAGGCTCCCACAATCCTCACGGGGTGGTAGGGAAGCTCACAGGAGGCCCTACAGTACAAGAACCCTGCACCTGCCACACGAGACAACGTAACACACTATCAGTAAAGAACAAGCTCGACAACTGTTGGATGAGCGGGGTGCACGTGCCTCACACACCAACCCTCCAGAACTCTAGCTTCTCAGTAGGCACTGGGTCTGTAAGAGCAGCTCTCAGCGTCAGAGAGGCTGTGGTAGGGAACAGCTTCCCCCCAAGGACTTCATCAGGGGACCGATCGGCTCCTGCTCAGATGGACTGGGAGGGGACCCTGGAGGAGAGAAGATTAGGGCTTCTGGTTAAACACGCCATCCCCTGAGGGTGCCCCTGCCAAGACAGAGATGCAGAAATGCCTTTGGGCCTGGCAAGCCGGTGCTAAACTGGGACTGTGGTTCCTTGTGTGGCTGCGATGAAGGAGTACCAGAGGGAGGGCTGCCTGGCCTGGAACCGCCACGAAGGACAGCAGAGTGAAAGGAGACACTTGTCCTAAGAAGAAGTAACCGGAGGGTTAATCCCAGAGTGACATACACCCACCTGTCCCCAGGATCCCTTCCCTCCTCCCTCCTCGAACCACAGGCCTGCTGTCCCTCCCTACAGGTAATTAGGTCAGCTTAGAGGATTTCCCAGGTCAGGAGGAGGGTGGGAGGTGGCAGCCCAACCAGATTCCAGTGTCTCAGTCAAGCTCCCATCTGCGGAGCTGGCCTCCTCCCCCAAGACAGGCACGCACCTGCCGGGTGCAGTGTCTGCCACAAAATGAAGGGGGCCTGGTGTGGGGGAAAAGGAGGAAAGTGAGGCTACCCACAAAAGCCCTGAATCACACGTCCCTAGATGAGCCCACTGCCCAAGGAAGGGAATAAATGAAAGAACTCGAAGGATTTTGGCCCTTGTGGAATCTTTGAAGAGGTCAGACAGTAAGGCTGGAGGGTGGGAGCATGGAATGGTTGGCCTAATGGGAGTCAGTGGACAATCTAGCTACAAGATTATGCTCATGGTCTAGTCTGGGTTTGAGAGACAGTCAGGAAGCCTGCCTGGAGCCCCTAGAAAGGAAGAGAGGAAAGGAGCCCATCGGCTCTCCTGCAGCCTGCCTCCCTCCAGCTGGTCTCCCATCCCCCAGGTAAGCTCCCCACTGCCAGTAGAGATCCTGTGCCAGCAGAGTCCCCCCACCCCATGGTGGGAGCAGTGAGCAGAAAGGGTGTGTCCTGAGAAGCCCAGCTGAGAAACTCATTCACACCCTCACCATGGGGATTCCTTTCCCCCTTCTCACTCTCCAAGTGGGCAAGCCAAGAGCATCAGAGACTCCTCTCAGCTTGTGGGTGAGATATGGAGGGACCTGGCACAGGTCTGACACAATACCAGGAGGTATGGGCTGTATGGACAGTTGTGCTCAAGATACACACACACAGAGCACACATCTCCCCTAGACAGGAACAGAACACAAAGGAGTGGCTCAGGGTTACACACCCTGTGCTTCAGTTGGCTTTATCTTAACTGCACCCCAAAATAATAGGGAAGCCAGTTCCTGAGCCCTGCTATAGAGAGATGCAGAAGGAGAGTCTTGGCCAGGGCTCCAGGAGGCCAGTCAAGCCTAAATGGAGTAAATGGGACAATGGGATGTGCATGCGTGCACACACATGCCCGCACACACACACACACACACAAGAAATGACCAACGCTGAAAAGGATTAATACAAAAGTATAAGCTAATGTGATTGTGGGGAACTAAAAGCAATCAATTATCTGCAGCAAATGTTCAGGCCGAGAACAGCTTATTTCTGATCCTGAGGGCATTCTCGGCTACCCACCTCTGAGAGTATATAAAAGCATTTGTTTTCAGCCTCAGCAAAAGACAAACCAGGTAGGTTAATCTGTGTAAAAATAAATGACATCCATCAGATCGCTCCTAAACCAAACGTAGGTTGTAGATTATCAGGGGTTTGGGCTTTCAGAAGCACTGCTCCCCATCTGTCAAGGCGGTTATGAAAGCAGCTAGCCAGGCAGCAAGGAAGAGGCATGGAGACGGTGTCCACTGACAGTGCAGAGGAGGCTTTGGCCTAGGTGAGGCCTCAGGTGTGCCCGAACCCAAGTCCAAGGGCCGTTCCTCCAGACCAGGCCATCCACGCCTCTTTCAAAGGTTGCTGCTTCCTCTTCTCAAACATGTAACCAAAATCTGATGCCATTTAAGACACACCAGCTAGCTCATCAGACAAGGCTGCTCAGAGTCCCCACAGTGCCACAGCAGTGTTCCTGGGAATCCTATGACCAGGACCCAAGCTCATCTGTCCATGGACTGGCCTTTGGCAAAGACCATTTGTAGCTGGTGAGAGAGGAGAAGAGGGTGTAAGGTCCACTTGGCTGCGCTGGTTTCTGAGCCTCCCGGGCAGCCTCCAGCCATGGAGGCCAACAGAGCAGGCCATCACCCCAGCGATGGGGTCAACTGGCCTCTGCTTACATATGACACAGCACTCAGTTCTCAAGGGGCTTCTCACCCCCCTTTCTATTTGGGGGCAGCTCTAATAGACCAGGTGATGTCTAATGTCCCTTCCCACTCTACGACCTGGTGATTCCAATGGTTGGCCACTTTTTGGACTAAACTGGACAGAAGGCTGCTCTCTGATTACAGTTCTGACATCTGGAATTTTCAAAACACGTGTCTAACCCCATTTCCAACAACAGCAGGCAGGGAAGGGGGCACACTGTGTCTGCCACTCTCAGCCAAACTATTCTGCTCTCCTGTCCTTCTTCATGCTTTTCAGAGCCTGCACTATTCTAGAACCTTAGTGTGTCAGCGCCAGAAGGCATCTCAGAGATTGTGCTTGCTAATGCTTTCCATCCTTTATTTTGTAATCACCCTACGGAAATGTTAACATTATTTGGTTATTTTTGCATGTTCTAAAGTCTAAAATATGCCATTTTAGGTCAGCTTATTATAACGTTTTCCTTTCTTTCTTTCTTAAGAGCAAGCAAGCGTGAGAAAGGGAGGGGCAGAGGGAGAGAGAGAATGCTAAGCAGGCTCCTGATGTGGGGCTCGATCTGGTGACCTCAATCCCACAACCCTGGGATCACGACCTGAACTGAAATCAAGAGTTGGATGCTCAGCTGACTGAGCCACCCACACTTCTGTTATTATAATTTTCATAACATGTAGTTTTAATGCAGTCTTTCATAATGGGTATCACATGCACAAATTCAACTTTCCCCCTCATTTGGCAGGTAGCACATATTGTCCAATTTAGTTCAGATTAACTAGAGAAGCAGAAGCATGATTTGTTAACACGTTTGTAGATGTCGCATTATATTATGTCAGCCCTGGGGATCAAATTCCGTTAAAATCATGCAATCAAATGTTAAGGTATAAAAACAGTCAAAAGCTGCTCTCCCATCCTGCAGTTGGAAATTCTTATCCTTGGTCCTTTCTAAGTTTTAAATTTTCTTTGTAAAAGAGAGAAGCGTTCGGACTGATTTCCGCGTGCTTCTCTGCTACCCGTGTAGATCGTGTTTAATGCCAGTGAATGAAAATCTACTTTCAGTATAATTATCACCTTTTTGAATACTAGAAACATCTTGACGTGCTATATAAAAATTCTGGTCCAGCGAATACAATCTGGTAACCATCACGCTCAGGCAAATTTGCAGGATTATTATTATTATCATTGTGCTCCTCGTTAACTCTATACGGTTCCATATGTCTCCTATCTCCATTCATGGCTCCCCATGGATAAATTAAACAATAGATGGCTAAGAAGAAAAGCAAATTAAAACCAAGAGGCCAAAACCACCTCTGCAGGCAGTTGCCTGTGTTTGGCACATGGCCTACCACCCGGGCTCCAGGAATGCCTCATACCTCACACGCTAGGAGAGCCCCCGTCTGTTTCATATTAAGGAAGGAAAAATGGAATAAAGGTAGTATTCAGTTGAGCTGAAGTCAGATGCCATTTTAGCCCTTGGAAACCCCCCCAGAGCTTTAGAATCACAGGCTGGGAGAGGAGTCTTATGTAACCATCCCCTCACTCAGGGATGCGCTGAGTTTTCTAATGAAGAAACTGAGGCCTAGAGAGGAGGTCACCTTGCGGGGAGGTGACCTGGCAAGTCAGAACAGAGCAAGGGTTGGTATGCGGGGGGCTGGGCACTCTCCTCTCTCTGTGCACCCGAGCCCATTCGAAGAATGGTAAGAATGAGATGGGAAGAGGACCCTAGAAGTCGGACCGTGTCCTCTTTGCCTGGTTACCCCAGCCCGGGCCGGCACGGCTCTTTCCTCACGGGAGAAACACAGTAAACGACCCACGGATGAATACATGGAGGAGGTCGTAGCGGGCTCAGGATCTGTGCTCTTGGCGCCCCCGTCCCACGTCGTACAGTTCCTTCTTTTGTCCCTCCCTTTCCATAAAGTTGGGACACTTTCAATCTGTCAAGAAAACTATCCCTTACCATCCAGCTGCTGGCAATCGCCAGAGAACAGGGGACCAGGATATGGACAGTATGTCTGGAGCCCTGGGCTGGGCATCAAGAGCCCTGGGTTTGATCCCAGCTCTGAAACCAAACACTATTAAGGCCATTATTATTTTCCCTCAGGCCCTGTGCTAGTCTGTTTGGACTGCTAGAACGAAACGCCAGACTAGGTGGCTTGGAACCAAGAGAAATTTATTTCTCATGGTTCCGGAGGTTTGGAGTCCAAGATCAGGGCACCAGCGTGATTGGCTTCTGCAAGGGGCCTCTTCTGAGCTGCAGACTGCAGACTTCTCACAGTGTCCTCACTTGCTAGAAGGGGGGACCTGCCCCCCTGGGTCTCCTTTGTAACTGCAATTATCCCATGAATGAGGGCTCTGCCCACATGACCTCCTCATCTCCCAGAGGCCTCACCTTCTGAATACCATCACCTCAGGCATTAGATTTTCAACATACAAATTTTGCAGGGATATAAACATTCAGAGCAGAGCAGGCCCCTGCTTACAAAAGTCACTTGATTCCGTGGTTCTCCAGGTGTGGGCCCTGAACCAGCAAGAGTGGCATCACCTGGGAATTGTCAGAAATGCATATCCTTGGGCCCACCCCAGACCTCGAGACTCAGACAGTGATGGGGCCCAGGACCTTGTTCCAGGAGGCCCTCCAGGGGACTCAAACACAGGCTAAAGTCTGAGCATCACAGCCTAGCCCGTCTCTGTTGCATCTCTGACAGTTTCTGGCCCGGCCTATATAAGGACATGATGATCACCTTCACAATGACGACAACAAACGCTCCTCTGCGTGGTTCACATCAGATGATTCCATGCCCTGCAGATCTCAGTAGGGAGGCTCAGACACAAATGCGGCCAGGAATAAGGCCATATCTTCCCCGTCAGTGGCGGCCATCCCTCCGAGCCTCGTTTATAGGCCCAGAATAGGAACCTAAGAAGCAGGCCGGAGGCAGACACCAATTCAGATGTGTGCAAGCACACAGCATTTCCCTGGGCCAGCTGGTCTCCCGGGGGACACGCCTGCCCCCAGGCACTCCAGGACTCTCATCCCAACGTGTCGGACCCGACTTTTGTGTTGTGAACAATGCAGGCTGTTCAATAAATAATGGCCTGCACGGTGTTATCACTGATTATTTGACTTATTAGCAGTCAGGGCAAGAGTGATAGTGTTTCTAAGTTGTGGGTGAAGGGTCAGAAGCTGGGCTGTAGCCTGGCAGCAGTGAAACACATCCTAGGAAGGGGCAAAGGACCCTCTGCGACCCCCCTCTCCCATCCTTACCCTCTCAGTCCCCTAAACCAGACTTAACAACACACTCAAATCGGAACAAGATCAACTGAAAACACACAGGTAAAATCTCAATGGTTGCCATTCCCAGATGATCTGGTGTTCTTGTCTGTGGAGTTTTCTTTTGTTTTTGTTTTTTCAAATTTTCCAACTTTTTCCTTTATAACCAGAAAACTAATGTTTAAGGGGAAAAATATAGTCAAGTGTACTTTACTATATGTTTGACTTTAATAAAAATTACCAAAAAAGTAATGGCAAAGGGAACTGCTTCCAACTCACTTAGTCCCTGGTGACCTTCTAAGGGGCAGTGTTAGTTCCCAGCCAAAAGTAGGTGGCAGGGAGAGGATGAATTCTTCCCTCTGAGTCTCAGTGTGTCCCTCTGGGAAATGGGGAAATTATCACTGTGTCCAGTGGGTTCTTGGGAAGACAAAGGCAGAGTCAGAGGCAAGTCCCTCAGACCCTAAATTGCCCTCCACCCCATCTTTGAATTCATGTTCTTATCACATCCTAACTGTGACTAATGCAGCTGAATTCCTCTGCCCCTGGAGATCCCATGAACTTTCCTTGTAACCTGCTGGGTTTGCAGGATTTTCTAGAAAGAATGGGTAGAAGGGGTGGGGAGTGGAAGGAGGGAGTCAAGTCCTCTACAACCCCTGGACTTCACAGGAGCACCAGTGGGTGAGGAGACAAAAAGGAATGGAGGCTGGTGAATTCTCGGGGAAAGGGCCAGTGGGGACGCCCCGCTGCCTATGCAGCCCAAAGCCAGTCAGCAGTAAAACAAGAATTTGGCCTGGCCCTCCTTCTTCCATCCCATCTCACACTGGCATCTTGGGTAAATGACTTTGAGGCATGGGCGGCAAAGTTATTCTACAAGAAGACAGGTGGTAAGAAATTCCTCGCTACCGGCAGGTAAGCTGGGTTCTGCTCCTGGCTTTGCCATTGGTTTCTTGCACAGTCCTGAGTGAGACCCTTCCTTGGCCTTCATTTCCTCTTATGAAAAATGAGAGACCTGACATAACTAGGTCCCAAAGTCTCCCAAGCTCAGACTTCTAAGAATCTCATGAGATACTAAAGGGCTTCCTCATAACCAAGGAATCTATCAGCTGCTCAGACCTGAGTATTTCTTACTCCAGCAGGAGGGAATAGGGTCTCTACCCAGAGTTACAGTGGAGTTTGTGGAAGGATCCTCTCAGCATTCACAACAGCACAGAGGTTAAGAGCTCTATCAGATGAAACCTGATTGGAATCAGGAGGATCTGAATTGAAGCCCTAACTGCACAGCTCATGAGCTGAGAGATCTCAGGAAAAAGCCACTCAAGTACATGGGCTTCACGTTCCTGTAAAACCAGGGTACTGAAAATACATCATAAGTGAAGTGTTAAAAAGCCCATAGCACGTTGCCTAGTATATAGTAGGCTCTGAAAATCTGCCATTATCCTAGCCCTGCTCTTCTTTACCGCTGCGGCTATGACAAGAGCCAGGGATGGGAGAGGTCATGGGCCACTTGTGCCTAGAGCACAGTATACCTCCTGTCCTCCCACTGCTGATCAGGCTGCCTAACCATGGTCCACTTACACATGTCCACAAGAAGAAACCCACAGGTGCTCCTAAAAGATAGCTACATATCTGTCCTGGTTCTCTCAACCCAGAACCAGGTCCCACTGGAGAAAGAGGTCTCTTATTATTTCAGGAAGCTATATACCTTCCTTTCTCCATCTTCTGTTTCTCTCTCTCACACACACACACACACACACACACACACAGAGCGAGGGGTCTTCCATCAGGATAGACTGGGGCAAAGGTTGACCAGGTGCCAGCTACCCAGCTGTGCCTGAATATAGGGCTCAGAGCAGCCTATACAAAACAAATAGAAAATGAACAAGTGCGCTAGCCAGCAGTCACACAACCAGTGATGATGCAAGAAGACAATGGGCTCTTCCCAGGCCTGGCCACCAAGTCCCGTGACTGTTGAGACTAGGACTTGAAACCCAGCCAGTGCTGGCAGTGTGCAGTGATGGTCACATGGTACTCTGGACCAAAGTTGCTTGAACTGGAAGAGGTCTTGTGTTGGGTGGAGAGCTCTTCATCCCCCACCCAGGGATTCAGGGCTGCCTCATGGTAGACACCAGCTGAGACGTGAGTCACAGAAGTCCATGAGAAAGCTAGACTTGAAATCCATAGGCCAAGAGTCAGGAGGTCTTGGCTCTGCCCTAATTCATGCCTCTTCCTCAACTGGCCACCCAACTCTCTGTGATTTGATTTCCTCACCTGGAAATGATATATTGCCTGGTAGTGATGTAGTAACTTGGTGTGGCCAGGGGTATGATAAGGACACAGTTAGATCAGAGGAAGACAAGGGGACCAAAATGGCTTATATGAGAAATGGATTCACATTCCCTGGCCTGAGATACGCATCTCATATCTACTTCTGTTTTGCTGATTAACATTGTGTTGGCTTCCTCACCATCTCTGAGCCCTTCTTCCCTGCCACCCATTTTCCCTGTGGGTGTGGCCAGCACAAAAATGAGGAAATTTGGTCTTGAGGATAACAAGACAGTCCATTTCTTCCTAATTCCCGCTCCCCACCCCCTCTGCATTTGGAGGCACTCCATAGAGGCACTCAAACTTGCTGGAGCACAGAAAGAGTAAGAGCTCCATCTTTCAAGGTTCTACTCCAAATCTCCTCCTTGAAATTGTCTAGGTTACCATAGATTAAATGAACTCCTTCTGCCAAACTGCAAGAGCTTTATGGTTAGAGCCACCCATCTATTCTCTATGACTGGGTGTAGTTAGCTATGTTCACCATGCATGGGTGCGTGCTTTGTCACGTAGAATGCCAAGTACAACTACAGTACCAGCAAAGACTGCCACTTCCTCTCCCTGTAATTCTCACAGTACCTGACACACAACTGAGCACCCTTCTGAGGTTCAAAGATATTTTCTATTGCTCACCCAAGATGTTAGGGGTACTTAAATAAGACAGGGCATGAAGCTACTATAAGGAAGGGGGGTGGGAGGTATCAAGAGCTCACTTTCATGGGCCACTTCTTACCTGGCAGGCTCTGGGCAAAGGTGCATTATCTAATTTCATTCTAACAACTCCATGCAGGGAAAGCACCACTTAACTCATTTTTGTGAGTTTGCAGATGAAAAGTTGGGAGGATTGAAGTCATTTGCCAAAGGTCACACAGCTAGTGAATAGAAAACTAGATTTCTTGTGCTCTTTTCCCCTTCTGCCCTTGGGCATTCCACAGTGGGAATTGGAAAAAATAAACCTGGGGAAGAAAGGGGAAGAGGCAGACAGTTGATCAGGAGCAAACATACTCAAGCCGGCGGTATCTTTAGCCATCTCTTAGTAGTCATTGGCCTATTTTGATCTATCCCTGATATGCCAGCATCTGGGCAGACCCCGGATGATGTCACCAGCCCGTTGAGAAACAAAGCATTCTTGCTCTGAGAAGCCCCAGCTGCAACATTTTAGGGTGTCACCTGAGAGCTCTCTCCTTATTTCACAAGGTTTAAGAACACAAAGAACCCAGAGGGATAAGTTCAGAGAAGGTTTTCCCAATCTGACTCAGAATGGGGCCAGCACTTGATCTAGACCCTGACCCCACTCTCACACCAGCCTGCTAGAACCTTCCTGTCAGGCCCAGCCACACAGCATTCATAGTCTTTTGAGTGAAAAGATAAAGCACTAAGACCCCAGATCTCTGCAGTCGGATGGGGTACTTCATGGCGTTACAAGGCATCATTGGTAGCCAGCCTTCCAGGCGACCAGGGATTCATTTTTAGCCCAGGCCTAACTGGTAATGTTTATCCTCCCAAACAGGCAGCAGGTTGATCACGCAGCACCACAGACAGGAAGCACAGTTCTCAGACACAGAAAACCCTGGGGACACTCAAAGAGAAAAAAGAGAGGGGAAAAAAAGCCAAAATGGCTTAAAAAATAAATGGAGATTAAGCGGAAAAAATACTGAAGCAACACAGTGGATATACACTCTGGGCTTAAAACTAAACTCTGAACAATTCATAAAGCTTAAGAAAGTTCTGGACGATGTAGTACTGGCGCTGATACAGGAAAGTAATATCCCAGCACAGAATTTCACGGAATATCTATGAGAGAAAGCAGCCAGATTAGAACCCAGCAAGAGGATGAATGCATGAACAGAGAGTTAGTCACATCTCAGTGAGGGGCATTAGATATTTATATCCAAAGCCCCCCATGGCATATTTGCAGTGCCTGTGAAGTCACTCAGTGTTCCCTATCTAGTTCTCTTTCCCCAGTATGGATTCAGTCCGTTTCAGCCAACACCTGATAATGCCCTGCGTTAAAGAACTCTTCCAGGAACACACAGACGAGCACTTGGAGGAGGTGGATCCCTCTGTAGCTGGTCGAACTATGCAAATCAGCCCCTCTCCTCTCTTTTTTGAACAGCTTAGCCAGACTGACTTCTGCCAGGAAGCGTCCTTGTTATCACAGCAGCATCGCTGAAGCTAGAGAGGCGGGCAGGAAGACAGCAGACATGGGATCTCCTCTCTGTGCTGAGATGGGTCCTCCCCACCCCACCAGCCCCACCCCCACCCCAGGATGGGAGCACTAGCACCAGGTGATGAGAATATCCTGCTGACATTACACCTGTGGATGAGGAGAGGCTCATGAAATTGTCCTCTTTTTGTCTTTCCGTTTTCTTTTAGTACCAGAATGAAAGGTAAATATAGGTAGGCAAAACAGATAAGAGCTGGGTTCAGTGGCTCTATCAAGCAGGGACGAGACCATGGGGGCAGATGGTGATTCTCCTCTAAGAGAAGGCGTTGGGGCCTTGAGGCAGACACTGAGCAGTGACTCTATAGTGCAGTGTTGGCCAAGAGTCAGAAAGCTCTGATGCCATCGACTATGACATTCTCTCATGGAAGACTGGAGTTTCTGTGACACCCAACCTCTTATCTCTATCTCATTCTTCAAAACAAGGGACCCCCAGACAAGGAAGCCCCTCAAACCAAGGAACCATCAGGCTGTGCTGGAACCCAGAGCTGCCTATGGGGTAATGAGTCAGGAATAAGAGACTCTGGAATTGGATCCAATCCCAGCTCTGCCACATAGAGCTGTCCTCTATGTCCTTGTGGCAAGCTGGTTCCTATTCTGAGCTCCCATTTTCTCAGTGTAATCAGGATCATAACCCCTTGTCCAAGGGCTGTGATGAATCAATGAGATGACAAGTCAAACATCTAGCATAGTCCCTGATACAGAGGTGGTGCCCAGTCAGTGGCACCTCCCTGAGCCGTCTTGCTGTTCTGTAGACAGAGGCACACATGGTGGGCCAAAGCAGGGTCTGCTAGACCAAGAGTTGGAACCAATACCTACAGCTTAGTTCCACCACTTTAAAACTGAATTATTACACAATCACTTGTCTGTCTAAAACTAGCATTTACAGAGCCTTTTTTCCTACATTACTTTCTATTCAAATAGCCCTGTTAACTTGGCATTATTATTCTCATTTTACAACTGAGAAAGTCAAAGCTAAAGAAGGTTAAATAATTCGCCCAAGTCCCATTAGACTCCTAATCCCTCTGGTCTTCAGATCCTTAATCCAGTACCCTTTCTGCCATTAAACACTGGAATAATCATCCATTCAATATAGATTTCCCGAAAGTTTACTTGGTTCCAGGCATGGTTCCAGGACTGGATGTCTACTTTGACTTGTCACTCCAAGAGTAGAACTGGCCTGCTCTAAGCCAGCCACATTCTTGGATCCCTCACGGCTGATGGTACATCCATGGGAGCAGTGTCCAGAGTGATAGATGGTGATACATCATGCTGTTTCCAGCTGAGCCGACCACCCACATGCGGACTGGCAATCTGATATAAGACATTCTCTGCTCTTGAGGCACGTACAGTTTCTTGGGCTAAGGAAGGCATAGCCATGGGGCAACCTGGGTAGCTCAGTCGGTTAAGCGTCCGACTTCGGCTCAGGTCATGATCTCACAGTACGTGGGTTTAAGCCCTGTGTAGGGCTCTGTGCTGACAGCTCAGAGCCTGGAGCCTACTTCGGATTCGGTGTCTCCCTCTCTTTCTGCCCCGCCCCTGATCACTTTCTGTCTCCGTCTCTCAGAATAAAATAAAGACATTAAAAAATTTTTTCTTAAAAGGAAGGCATAGCCAAGTGAAGAGCATATTAGAGGGAGGAGGAAAATCTTCCAGAAAACCAATGGTTCTCAGCCTTGGCTGTATGTCAGAATCATGTAGGGGGCTTTTAAAACATTCTGGTGCCTTGATCCAATTCTCAGAGATTATGAATTATTTGGATATAGAGTGGGTCCCTGCATCAGCATATTTTAAAATCTCCCCACGTGAGACTAAAAAGTTTCCAGGTTGAGAACCCACATATAGGGTCTTGCCAATCAGAGTGTGGTTTGCTGACCGGCAGTATCAGCATTACCTGGGGGCTGGTAAGGAATGCAGATTCTCAGGCCCAATCCAGATCTAATCATTCTGCCTCTGCACTTAAACAAGATCCTAGGTGACTTGTGTGCTCACAGAGGAGGGAAAAGCACAGGCTCTTTCCAGTGAGTCAACCCAAAAAGTGCCCCCACCCCAGCCCCAGCTGGGAGGTACAGCCCACCTGCTCCCAGCCAGGCAGCGCACACTCCTTGAGGGTAAAGCAGGGGGGCCTCAGGCTTTTCCTGTCACCCCCAGTGCTGCACCTGGGCCTGCACCATGGGGCTCTGTGTACAAGAGCTGCTAAAGTCCCAACAAGCTCTTTTCTGTGGCTAGAAGGAAGTGTGAGAGCTAGACCTTGTCACCATTTCAGTGACCAGAAGAAAAAGGAGTTTCTTCCCCTTCCACACAGTCACTCTCCCCCTTCCTGAGGGCTCTTTAAGAAAGAGGCAAGCTCAGGACAGGGCTGCCTCAGTCCAGCCCCAGTGAGACATCGAGCTGCCCTGCCAACCATAAAGGCAGCACTGTCCCTGCAGGCGTGGAGGTGGCTGGTACCAGCTATGCCTTGTGAAGAAGGGAATCCTCAAGAGAAGGCCAGACAAAGAGACACACAAGATCCGGCCCCTGCCGGCTTCCTGCAACCCACTCCCAGCTCCGCATCCCTGCTACCACTTCTGTCTTTGTTTCTATCATTTGTGTGCATGTGTGTTGTTTTCACACGTGCCTGCCTTTGCTCTCTCATTAGACTAAGAGCTACCATCCTGCTCCTCCTTTGTCACTGCCCACAGTACCAAGTACAGAGACTCACGCCCAGCAGGGGCTCAATAAATATTATTTGTATTCATGTGCACACATTTTCTAGGAGTCAAACGCATAGCTCCAGGCTAACAAAGAGCTACTCACTAGTAGGCGTTTATTAAGGATTACTATCAGCACATTGACATTCTACAGGAGAAAACAAGAAAACTCTAAGGCACATCTTCAAAAAGCATGCGCTCTGGTTTAGGAAATCACATTTGTATGTGCTAAGCCTAAGACCAGAGACCCAAGGAAATGAAGCATGTTTGTGATAAGGTTAGGCATGCTTATGGAAACCAGCATGTGCCAAAACAATGGGTATATTCTACTCAAGTCTTCCGACAGGTTATTATTACTTACTGATTGGCATTCTAAAGCATTTTTCCCCCCTCTGGTACTTCTATTGCTTACCCGTACCCCCCATCCTGGGCCATGTCCACGAAATTAGATAAACAGGATATAAAGATGCCTAGAGTTAGAAGGGGAGATGGATCAAGACCAGAAACTTCTTCTAGATGCTGACAAATATCCAACATACTAGTACATTATCTGTCTGCCACCTCACCCTATAGCCAGGTTTCCTAAGCCATACACATCACATTACTTGCCCGTTCAAGACTCCAAAAAGTTCTGGACCAAGTTCCTGGGACATCAGCCAGAATCTAAGGAGCATGCTCTCTGCTCTTAACAGGAAAACCACAGTACATCATGTAGAGTTGTTCTCATTGTGATAATAAGAAAGCCAGGGCAAAATCCAGAAGCAGACTTCCAGTCAGATCTAGCATGGGTCTTTCCCAGCAATGTATCAAACTCTCCCCCATTCAAAAGTCCACTTTTCTCCATGTCAAAGACGTTTAGGTATGAAATATCAATAAATAAGGGTAAAGTGGCAAACGTCAAGGGTTCTTTTTATTTTTTAATGTTTACTTTTTTGAGAAAGAGAGAAAGAAGATGAGTGAGGGAATGGCAGACAGAAGACAGAGAATCCAAAGCTGGCTCCATGTTGTCAGTGCAGCCCAATGTGGGGCTTGAACCCATGAACCATGAGATCATGACCTGAGCTGAAGTCAGACACTTAACTGACTGAGTGATCCAGATGCCCAAGAGTTCTTTTTTTTAATGTTTATTTGTTTATTTTTGAAAGAAAGAGAAAGGCAGTGAAAGGGGGGAAGAAAGAGAAGCCCCAGCAGGCTCCACACTGTCAAGGCAGAGCCTCACACAGGGCTCAACCTCACCAATCATGAGATCATGACCTGAACCGAAATCAAGAATCAGATGCTCAACCGAGTCACCCAGGAACCCCTCAAAGGTTCTGACTATAGAACTGTGTAGCCCAATACAGTCACCCACTAGTCACCCATGGCCATTAAAATTAAATAAAATTAAAAATTCAGTTCTCACATTAGCCACATCTCAAGCGCTCATGAGCCATGTGTTTAGTGCTACCATGTTGGACAGTGCAGATATAGGACATACCTATCATTACAGAAAGCTCTACTAGACAGCACTAATATTGAGCATTTAAATGTTTCATTTGAACTAATGAGTAGGGTACTCTGGGAACTTCTGTTGCTCTTTCCATCTCTCCATGTTTGCTGGAGAGTTTTCAGGTACTCTGAGATGTTGAGTACAGGGAGTGTATTTTCACAGTGAAAGAGGAAATGTCCTGAGATTCTCATGCAAATACAAAGACTCCAAGGCAAAATTTACAAGGCTACAAATTGGGTCATTTTAGCATGCTTATGTGCTCACACACGGTCTTTTTAAGAAGGTGATACTTGCTCCCCCGATCCATAGTTTTGCTTTCATTACAAGGACTGCAAAGTCAGATGCTGTAAACCAGGCTGATGCCAGAAAGCCCACACACTACCTAGTCATAGCCAGAACTGTTTTTTAGACCCTGCTAGGTGACTCTAAACATTCTTGGTCTTTACCTTCTCATCTGGGGAGAAAAGTCTTTCGGAGGGCAGGTCAGCACCCTGGACAGCAGCAAGCTCCCTGGCAGCACCCAAGAAAAATTTCAGCATTCCCCTTTTCCCAAACATCCCTTCAGAAGGAACAACTTCTCAGACACCACCCCAGACACTGAGCAAGCTCAGTCAAGAAGCTCCAAATGCTCCTCACCAATTCCCAGAAAAAGTCCGACTACTTAGCCAGAGTCCAGATTCTCTGCAGTGTGGCCCCAGCCCATCCGGGCAGCTATACCTTCCATGCTCCAGCCTGGCCAGTTCAATGCCAGACCCCAGCTTCCCTCCTGTAAACCTTTGATTATGTTCCCTTCCCCCACCAGAAAGGCCCATTTCCTTACATCTATCTATTCAAATCCTACTTAGCTAGGTCCATCCCTAGAGCCCCAAACCAGCCCCCACTTCTCTTCAAAGCCTTCCCAAAGGACTTTAGTCTGTATTAATTTTCTCTCTTCTCTGATATCCCAAAGCATTATTGGTTTAGACAATGCTTTAGGAAATGTAATGACTTATCCTCTTGCACAATTACTAGGTTTATATGTAATTTTTAATGTTCCTGCTGGTCCAGTATTTGGAAGAACTACCTCTGCCAGCAACTAGCCATGCAGCCACAAGCAAAATATGTAACCCTTCTGAGTCTGTTTCTTGATCAGCAAAATAATGATATTGGACTAGACCATCTTTAAAAATCTATGACATTAGGGATTCTTTCAAAACAAGAAGACCCCTGGAAGTGTGCTATGCAAACAGTAGAGCCTTTGAAGACTGACTGCAGGTGCAACAAATATATATATTTATAAACAAGGCACAGCCCAGGGCTTGGGTCAGTGAGGGAACTCTTGTTTCATTCCCAACATGTGTCCCAAAGCCTTCAATTCCACCCAGTGTGTGATGATGATCAGAAAGAGATCTAATTTCTGTCCTCGCCTACGTCAGCATAGGAAAATTGCCTGTGGCCTCAAAGCATTTTCCTTCACAAAGAACATGTCACTACCAAATGTGGAAAAACACCACACAATGGGTATTATAACAATGTCTCTCATATAAACACCCACGTACAGGTCAACCAACACCTGACAGCAGTGTTAGCTTCACCACTAATTATGCATAAGCCCAGACAGACTCTGGAAAAGAACAAAAGACACAATCTTTGGTGATGCCGCCAAATAAAACTCTGGCTAATCTCACAGGTAGAAGTTCCAAGGGGGAGGGAGAAGTGACTTAAAACGTCACCTCAATATTACACTTCTTGTCAAAATGATATTATAATACCTCCTGGTGTTTAAAATCCTATTCTCGGGGCACCTGGGTGGCTCAGTCGGTTAAGCATCCGGCTTTGGCTCAGGTCATGATCTCACGGTTCGTGGATTTGAGCCCCACATTGGGCTGTGTGCTGACAGCGCAGAGCCTGGAGCCTGCTTCGGATTCTGTGTTTCCCTCTCTCTCTGACCCTCCCCTGCTCATGCTGTCTCTCTCTCTCTCTCAAAAATAAAAAAAAACCATCAAATCCTATTCTCAAAGCATTCAGCTTATGCATCCACACACAGTAAGATATAAAGATGATTCTTCCTCTTTTGTACATGGAAAAATTAAGGGCCAGAAATTTTGACAACTTTTGTGTTGCAAATAAAGATCGAACTAGAATCAGAATGTAGTCAGAAAAATTTCACTAACATAGGCAACATGCACACACAAGCACAGATACATGTGCACACACACACACTCAGAGAACTCTTAGTAATATAAAGAGACAAGTTATGAAACTCACGGAGACTGGAACTGGAAGATTCCACAAATACTTGCAAAAACTGCTACTGCCAAAGCAAATTGGCCAGCATCAGTAAAGAAGGAGAGAACACTCTCTGGGAAAAGTCCTTGGAATTGCTCTGCCAGCCATAAACTCTCATCCCAGAAAATCACAAGATCAGAGAACAAAACTTAGCATCTGGGCAATCCACCACCATTATTAGCCTAAACGCAATCCAGGACAGTGTGCTCAGCACAAAGCCCATCCTGTTTTAGGCCCTTCCCCAAGCTGGCCATCCTAAGTTTTCAGAGAAAGAAAGCAGGGAAACTCCAATACAACCGGGTTAGAAGGGTAAAGACTCCAGCACTCAGGGTCCTCTACAATTACATCTCAGTATGTTGCTCCAGACATAGCCTTCGCTGAGGAATTACACACGTCTACCACCCAAGCCATGCCATTTATTCATCCCGACTCAAAGATCTGCTGCCCATTCCTGCTCTTACTCCAGGAGCTCTGATTAGTAAGTCTTCAAGTCTTGGTATCCCAAGACCTCAAGCACTTCCTCTTGCAAGGGGCTTTTCTGGATCACGCAAGCCCAATACCATCTCCTGCCAGCCTTCTAGCATTTACTGTCTGGAATTAGCAGATGTTTCTTATATTTGAACATCCATCTCCTTTCTACTTTAGGGTGGAGACAGGGTCCCATGAGCCTCCCCATTGCTCCAGAAGATGGTGCAGTACTCTTTACACACACAGCAGGTGCTCAACAAATATTGGGTGATAATGATGACAATGACAGGACCTTCTCCAGAGGTCCATCTGCCAATGAAGGGTAGCTAGGTGTGAGGTTACATACATGGGACTGGGTGGTGCCAACAGAAACAGCCCAAAAGGAAGCCCACATGACAGAAAACAGCTCACAGTCTTCCTCCAACTTTGGGTGCCAGGGGGCTTTCCTCTTTCTAGGACTGAGGAGGAAATCTTCCCTTCCTATCCCTGAGCCACTGATCCCAGGCTGTTTATCTCGTTAACTCTGTTTATTGTGATCCTGGTAAGAGGTTCTGAAACCCTCCAAGCCCCTCTCTAATTAAATTCATTAGAACAGATTGGGGCTTTCTTTCTGCATCTCAGAAAAATTAACAACACGATTAGCATCATAAAGACGGGGAGAGGGGCTGCCAGGGAGGCCTTTCAGGAGGGGCTGGCCCAGCCCGGGAGGGGATGAGTGTGGAGGAGCAGGTGAAGGAGGAGAAGGCAGATGCTCAGGCAGCTGCTGCCCAGAGAAGGGAGCTGTAGGAGCGAGGAGGGGATGAGGACAGCCTGAAAGGATGAGCCCACCACACCCTGGACCCTCTAACTTTTTCAAGGCATGACAGGAAATTAATCAATGACATAAATTCCAGAGACATGAGCTTCTGGGACAAGAGACACCAAGCAATCTTCTAGTTTTACAGAGAGAGAAACACATTTAAGTTCTGCTAAAGATGGAGCCAGAAGTAAAACATAAGCCCCTCAGGCTTTTCATGATGTTGTTCTTTCCCTGTAAGACTTTACTGCAAGGACCTGGAGAGAACAGGCCGGATGAGGCAGATTACTTCTTTCCCAGGTTCCCTCAACTAGATTACTCTCCTCTTCTACCAATTCTACCAATTCTTCAAAACTCAGCTCCATCCCCACCTCCTCTGTGAGGAGCAGCTCGCATTTCATGAGTATTTATTACCAGCCAGGTACTCTGCTGGGCCTTCACTGCCTTATCACATTTAATCCTTGCAACAGCTCTGCAAGATTCACATTAATATCCCTATGATACAGACGGAGAAACTACAGCTCTTCGTCTAGTAAATTGAAGAAACAAGATTTGAACTTAAGTCTGTCTGACCTCAAAGGCTGAGGAGTTTCTACTGTGCTTATCACCTCCCTGACTCCAACAGTCATACTGAGGGATCACTCCTGCCTCCGGGGGTTTACCATCCAGGGTCTGAAGACTTCATTATATGCTGTCTTATATTATTCCTAAGAGTTATCATATGTTTCCATTTATTTCCCTATTTGAAATCAGGAACCATGTTTCTGTATCCTTCAGAAGGACCCAAATGTGATGCTAACTGAGCCTTCCGAACAGATTTTCCTAGAGACCCTTGGGCAAGTAGAATAAAACACCCCAGTTTTTTTATATTTCCACAGGGGTAGGGGGAGCTTAGCATAATACAGAGGAGAGGTGCATGGGCTTTGATGTCAAATTCTAGCTCTGCAACTTCCCTGCTCTACAATCTTAAACAATAACCTTTCCGAGCCTGCTTTCTTATCTATACAACCGGGATCCTAATGATACTTCTTTCTTAGGTTAACCCTTACAAAGATTAAATAAAATGATGTATATAAAGCACATAGTAGAGTACCTAACACCGAGCAAGCAATCTCTAACTATGAATATTATATTATGACACTTGTATTCCTCTTGGCTTGTCTCAAGACCTAAGACAGAAGGATGGCCCAGGAGTTCTCAAGTTGGCTGGCACAATCTGACTGATCCCTCAAGTCAGCAAAGCTTTGGAAGTGCCTACTCAAGCACGCAGCATAGCCATGAGCTCCCAGAGCCCCACCCCCACCCCCTGCAGTCCCAAGGACCAGGCCATATGCATCCAACATCTGTCCTTGCAGCTAGGTCTGGGCTGTAGCTGGTATTTTGAATAAATGCTCAAAAGCCTGACATCAAGATGCTCTGGCCAAAGTAAGGGGATAATCACTGAGGTCTCTGCCCACCATGATCCCTTAGCGATGCTCCTACAATGCTAAGGACTCATCTACCCTCCGTTACTGCATTTCTTGTACTGAATTTTAATTTGTTTTCATTTCTGTCTCTCCAAGCCAACCTATACACCCAACACCTAGCACAGACTCAGGACCCACTAATGAAATGAACTAAATGAGGTATGTGGGAAAGAAGGGTGCTCCTCAGACAGATAAGGGTGAGGGTCTCTAGTCTTACATCCCTTTCCCAGTTCAATTATGATGTTCACGGTGACATCATGTGCTCAAGGGTATCACTTCAAAAACCTCCCCTGCTCACCATCAACCTCCCCTCCCCCACCTGGACTTCTCTGATGACTCCCACCTGACTCTGACCTCCCCAGAACTCCAAGACCCTTCCCCACATATGAGAGCTTGCAACATTTCTACTTCTCTTATTTCCGACCATGCACCTATGCATGTACTTGTTATTTCCCCATCAGCTAGGAGCTCCTGAAGAACAGACACTAGGCATTTTTTCCTCTGACTCCCTCTAAACATTCTAAGCATACCCAGACCACACTTTGCCCCTAAAATACAAGGGCTTAGGAGATGGACATGGGAGAGCTAAGTAGTCTTGATCTTGTCTCAGAGTGCCTTCTGGGTGCCCCTCATCAGGCTACAGCAGCATCCAGGGAGGTTCAGCTATACAAGGAACATCTCTGTTCCCCCTAAAGCCAGGCATCTGCTAACACCTTGCATCTCACCTCCTCTTCTACCCTTTTCTCCTCACAGTCAACTTCGGGCCAGCCCTGACCTACTATTCCGGGTAACATCATCCAGCCCTCTTCTGGTTCTGGAGGAGAAGGGGCTGATACCACCGGAATGAAAGATGCGCTGTCCAACATCCTTGTCCAGATGTTCTCGCTCACGCTTATCTATGGTATTTGTGGCTTACTTGGCTTTCTCTCCATGACACTGGGAGCTCCGAGAGATCAGACCCTGTCTCACTCTTCCTCTCTGCAATCCCACACTGAGCACAGCAGCACATTCCAAGAATTCATTAGTATTTGCTAAATAAATACGTATGAGGTTGGCCTTACATTCCTCTCACTTCCCTCTCCTTGCAGCCTCCAGACCAAACAGACTGAGCACTGAATGTGTCTGTCTCTCCCCTTCTGGTTTCCTAAGGGTTTTTTCCCCCTAAAGATGAAGTGATGATCTTCACATCCCAGCTCTTGGATGGTCTTGAAGGAGAGTGGTCCAAAGGGATGGGAACAAGCCACAATGACAGCATGATGGGAGCTTGGAATTCTGTCCCTCAGTCACTGCAGAGACAGGACCCTCCTCTGCACCTCCCCCTCAGATATCTAAGCCAGAACTCCCCCACCCCAGATAGCAGCCACTTCCTCAATGTGCCCCTGAAAGAAAGCCCCAGGAGCCAGCCTGCTTCAGCCCACAGGGAGCTAGCGACATCTTGCTCCAGCTCTCCAGGGAGCTGGCTCCTCTTTCTTTGTGCCTTAGTTTATCTCTGCATAGCCTCTGTGATGTCAAATGAGGACATGGGGTGAGATTCATTGCACAAAACTAGAAAATACGTACATTGTTATCACAACACCCTCACTTAACCTGAGCCCCAATCAAGCATTTCAACGTCAGAACCTTAATCCAATCAGCTCTCCACAGCAGCTCCAGGTGATGCCTCCTCCCCAGACCAGGAAATGCCTAGGGAAACTTCCCACCCCACCCCCTATGATGGAAGGGGGCACAGAAAGGAGAAGAGGCGGAGGGCAGGCTAGACAGCCATCCCCTAGCCGTAAGCATCCCCTCCCTTGCTAGGCAGTGCCTCAGTCTCGTACAGAGTTGTCGCTCCTGAGCTGGACTCCAGACACTTGGATTTCTAAAGTGAGGGATCCTCATGGAGACGGGACAGAGCCCATCAGCAATGTGCTCTGGACCTCCAGTTTAAGCCTTGGGGATTTAGCTGAGGTCCCCACGACAGGAACCGGACTGTCATTCCCTGATTCAGGGGCAAACACGATTTGTAGGGTTAAATGCAAACGAGTCTCTTTCCTCATTTGTGCCAGTCTCATTCTTTCTCAGTATCTACGCATACACACACACACAAACACACTTTCAGCTGACTCCAAAGAAGGAGATATTAATCCCTCAGGAGTGCCAACTCAAAAAAGAAAAAAGAAAAGAAAAAGAAAAGCCATCAGTTTCCCAACACACACACACACACACACACAGAAGTGCCAACTCAGTCAAAACAAAAGGTTAGAATGACCCCCCCCACCCATTCCCTTCGATTCTTCTTGCAGTGCAATTCCACCAGATCAATCATCCCCAAATCAGAGGGGAGGATAGGTCTCTGCCTTCCTTCTTCCCCCTGCCCCCCACTCCCACAGCTGGTATGGTCCCTATGCCCAGGGGCTGCCACTCTCCATACATTCTCCCTGGGATTCTCCTCCTTATGTCTCAAGCTCAGTGGGTTCTGAACCTGCCGGTCTCTGGACCCACACAAACAACTGAACTCTGCCCAACCGGTCTTGAAGGCCTGTCTGCCCTTGCTGGAGATTTGCTTGGGCCCCAGCAGG
This sequence comes from Suricata suricatta, assembly GCF_006229205.1. NCBI lineage: Eukaryota > Metazoa > Chordata > Mammalia > Carnivora > Herpestidae > Suricata > Suricata suricatta. Next base: position 150,354,810 of record NC_043702.1, on the reverse strand, counting down.
GCTCACCACAGTTCCAAGGGTAGAGAAGACATTCCAGGCCTTCATCCCAGGGAGACAGACAGGCTAGAAAGGGGCACTGTCATCCATTCCTCTAGACTGAGGGAGGAAGCATCTCTGTCCAACGCACACACACATACACACACACACACCCCAGTGCCAAATGCCAAGAAAAGAATCAGGAGCAGAACCTGGCTCAGGGCAGGAGAGGGGCTGCCATGGGGACCAGAGTCTAGGTGATTCAGCACTCCACCCTCTCTCAGTCCAGCCCATGGGCCACACTCATGACAGCTCCTGGTGCCAAAGTGCTGACTTGGAGGCCGAGGAAGAATTCTTTCCAAAATCCCAAATTCTGCAATCCTCCAGTGGGGCTCTTCACCCAGACCTTTGCATCCCAGGGCTCAGAACAAGACCAGGAAGAGGCCCTCAGCCATTCCCTTGGCCCCTGCCTCTTGTCCAACCTAGATTTCCTATGCTTAGCATTCCCTCCCCCAGTCCGTCTAGGAAACAAACCTGAACAGCCAGGGGAAGAGGTGGCTGAGGAGGAGCGTAAGAGGCCAACAAACCCCCAGCCTCCTTCACTCCCAAGCCATGAACTGAATCAAACACGCAGAAAGGGGTTATAAGTGGATTCTGCAACCGCCTTCAGAGCCCTAGGCCTCTCCAAACAGGAAGGAGGGCCCCAAGGCAGGTGATGGGGGCTCGGTACAAGCTGTGGGGCCACATAGAGTACCAGGAAGGGCAAGAAAGAAAGGTGAAAGAAGGGTGGCAGGCCAGCTAACAGCCAAGGGGGAAGACGGGCTTCTTGAGAGGGACTATGTATGGTGCTGGAGAAAACCAAGAGGCAGCTGGGAAGGGGCTGGGACAGGGTGTGCAGGGGGACCTGGGGAGGATAGAAACAGGGAGCAGATGGAGAAACAGGCATCCGGAGTGATGGAGTATGAGGTGGGGACAGGACAGGGAGGCCAAGGAGAGGGGCTGACGTGACGGGTTGGAAAGATGGACCGGATGGGCTCATACAGAGCGGGTGTGGAGGTAAACAGGTATAAGAGCAGGGTTGTGGATGAGGCAGAGACAGAAGGGAAGGGGAAGAGGTCGAGGATGCAGAAAAGGGGGGGGGGATGCGGCCAATGAAAGGCTGTTGGGGTGGGCAGGGGGGTGGGAGCTGAACGGGGGTGGGTGCAGATATCCACAGAACAGGATGGATTCAGGGCAGGTGACGGTGCGGGGAGGAGAAAGGACGGGGATGTGGGCAGAGGGGGATGGGGACAGGTCGGGGGATGGGGACGGGCAGAGGAGGGCGGGAACGAGGGGGTGTCGCTAGTTGGGTTTCCGTGACCCCCGTTCTACCCCACCTCCACGTCTCCGGTGTCCGCGCCCGCCTACCTCGGAGGGCTCGGGGTCTGTCCCTGGGCGCAGTCGGTGCTGTCCGCCGCCGGCGCCGCCACTTCCCCCGCGTCCCCTGCAACGCCTCTCGCCGCCAGCCGCCGCATTAGGGCAGAGACCAGCCCGTGCGCGTCCCCGGGCGGCCGGCTCGTCCCCGGCATCCTGCGTGCGCGCCCTCGCGCCCCTCCCTCCGCGCTCAGAGCCGGGACCTGGACGCTGGAGGAGGGAAGATGCTTCGGGCCCCGCCCAGAGCGTCGGGGAGCGGTTCGCAGGCCCTGGGCCTTAAAAAAAAAAAAAAAAAAAAAAAAAAAGCTCCTCCTTTCTCTTCTCACCTACCCACCGGCTTTGAAAATGATCATAATTGAAGCCCCCACGGTATCACGTTTTGTCCTGTATATGCCCCTCCACCATCAGACTGTGTGACTTCTTGGAGGCAGAAATGTGTCCGAGAGCTTGTGTTCCCAGGGAGACTTGCCTATGGTAGACTCTCGGGGGACGTTCGTCGTTAGAATTGTTGGATCCCGAATTGGGGATGTGGGAAAGTTGTGATTCCTGCTGGGGCTAACGTGGTCGTTTAAAAGTAGGAGATTTTGTTCTGCCCTAAGGGGGCTCAGGCCCTGCCCCAGTGTGAGATAGGGAGGAAGAAGTCAGACGACTGGAAGGCCCGAGATCTCCGTGTTAGTCCCGGAGCTGTGACTAATTCTCGCACAAGAGCAAGACACTTCCTCACTTTCCTCCACCGAACATTGAAAAGTTGATTGGGTGGTCCCTTCAGGTCCCTTCTGGGTCCGACAGGGAGAATGTGTCAGGCACAGGCGGAGACCTGAGCGCAGTTATTACCTGAAATAGTGGACAGATCTGAACCGAGGAATCATAAAATCTTAGACTTGGTAGCTTCTAGTCCTGTCCCCCATCCTGAACTACAGTTCCCTCCGCAGCCACCCTCTGGGGTCTAATTCGAGGCCACATGCAACTGCCTTTTCTGCTCCCACAGCTCCTGCCCTATCACTGCCTTCACTCCTCTGTTTCCACCGGCCTGCCTGTCTCCCCTCCAGCCTGTGGGCGGTGGGAGAGCAGGAAGACATCCTGTCGCCGTGCTTTCCCAGCCCTCACACTAGCAGGTGCTCCATAAATACTTGCTGGAGGGACAAGTGACCGCTGATGGTAGACAAAATCCTCCACGTAACTGACAAAATGTTGAACTCTTCAGTTGGCTGCTTTGAGACCTGCAACCAGAACTATTGGGTAAAGACTATGGGAAACAGAAGAAGGTCCAAATGGCAGGGCCTAAAAGCAGCATCAGGGGACCTTGGGCAAATGCTTTTGCAGCACCCCCACCCCCACCCCATGTATCAAACAATTTGATTTCACTCAAAATTCTTTCTCAGCACCATTCTGGCAGACTGGCCTGTTGTAATCCAGTGAATGAAGTCGGGCACCCTCCTGGAGCTGGGCCTGACCATAAGGCCCCGGGATGACCCTGGAGCAGCCAGACCTGCAGCTTCTAGGGGTGTCTGCTCAACCCCTGTGCGGAGAGGAAGAGAAGATACAGGATTGGAAAATTCTCTGAAGAGGAGAATCTGGAAACTGAGGCACTCCATCCAGATGATGCTACTGATCCCAGTCAGTCCCAGGCACTGGAGGGACACTTGGGAAACTTAGAGGAAGGTGCTTCAAAGCACCAGAGCTCCCCAGGCCTGCACTTTAGGGCAAGATCCCCCCTTACCAGAAGTGTCCACATAGCTGGCTCAATGGGAGAAAGAAAATAATTTTCCTTTTCTAAGCACTGGATTTCTTGCATGTATCAGTCGCTTGCTTTTTACAGCGTTAGGAGGTAGATATTTTACAGGCCATATTGCATAGTGGCTGTGGCATCAGCTCTAGAGGTAGCTGGCTAGGGTTCACAGCCCACTCTCACCTCATCAGATCTGGGTCAACTTGGCAATTTGCTTATTTTCTATTTATTTCTTTAAAATATATAATTAAAACTATACATGCATGTAGCTGAATTAGAATCAAATCATTCTATGAGATTTTTAAAAATCATTTTCTTTTTTAGTGTTTATTTTTTTATTTTTGAGAGAGAGACAGAGAGACAGAGCATGAGTGGGGGAGGGGCAGAGAGAGAGAGAGGGAGACACAGAATCTGAAGCAGGCTCCAGGCTCCTGGCCGTCAGCACAGAGCCTGACACAGGGCTCGAATCCACGGACCGCAAGATCATGACCTGAGCCAAAGTCAGATGGTCAACCGACTGAGCCACCCAGACACCCCTAAGATTTCTTAAAAGATACATTTCCCTCATGCTTTGCCCCTCCAGAAACCATCACTTTCTACTCTTTTGAGCTGTTCCTTTGGCTGTTTTCCTTCCTGTCCTTAAATAACATGCTAAACCGCCACTTCTTCCTTCTGGGATAGGCATTACCTCTTGATGAAGAGTGAAAACCCTATGAAAGACCCTCCTTCAGCCCTACCTTCACCTCCCATATCACCTTCCTGTTTCCTCCCAACCTCCCAATTTAGTCATATCTTGATACTTGTTATAAAAAAAGTATTGGGGTGCCTGGGTGGCTTAGTCAGTTAGGCATCTGACTCTTGATTCTCAGCTCCAGTCATGATCTCATGGTTTGTGAGTTCGAGCCCCACATCAGGCTCTGTGCTAACCGTGCAGAGTCTGTTTGGGATTCTCTCTCTCCCTCTCTCTCTGCCCTTCCCCTGCTCGTACTTTCTCTCTCTCTCAAAATAGATAAACATTTTTAAAAAGCATTTTAAGAAAGGTATTTATTATAACTACTTAAATCCTATTCACAACTGATCTTTTCATTTCCTACAAACTTTTTATGTTTTCTGGACTTAATAATTATCATGTTTTGCTTACTTATTTTATGTACAGCAATTACAATTCACCTCTAAATTCTCCATCAATTATTTATATCCCTATGTTCAGAACTCTCAGAGATTCTATCAGTTTTATCTACTTAAAGATTCTCTCTGGAGCCTTCTGACAAGTCTCAGTCTCTATTGGTTTCTCTATGCCCAGTACACAGCTACTGACCTCTTCAAGCCTCAGTTTCTTCATCTGTAAAATGGGGATAATTATATTACCTCATAGAGTTTCTAGTGAGGATAAGTAAAATAGTTCATGTAACATGGTGTTTGCCATATAATAAACACTTAATAAATATTGCCTTATTATCACTCAAGAGGAGAAAACCAAAGCTCAAAGTAACCTGCCCAAGTAATGGTTCAAAGCCCAGATGCATCTGAAGGCTCCTACTTAAAACTATTTTGCTATTTTAGGGCAGGCCCTAAAAATCTTAGATTTAGGGCACCTGGGTGGCTCAGTCAGTTGAGTGTCCGGCTTCAGCTCAGGTCATGATCTCACAGTTTGTGGGTTCGAGCCCTGCGTTGGGCTCTGTGCTGCCAGCTAGCCCAGAGCCTGGAGCCTGCTTTAGATTCTGTATCTCCCTCTCTCTGACCCTCCGCTGCTCACACTGTCTCTCTCTGTCTCTCAAAAAGTAAATGAAAGACATAAAAAAAAAATCTGTAACAATTTTAAAAAATCTTAGATTTACAATATTAGAATCTTCCAGTATGGTCCAATTGAAGAAACACAGGATTTTCAAAGAAAGTCCTGGCCAACCAGCAGAGCAAACGTGGGCAGATCACCCAACCCCTCTAACACTTATTTCCTCATCTGCAAAGTGGGGATAAAGTGAGCACCAAGGAGATAAGGCACTTTGTAAACCAGATGCTCTGCACAAATGTTAGTTATTACCCAACTTTTCCCTCCTTCCCTTCATTTTTTTTTTTTAGCAGCTGAGAAAACCAGGTCCGTGAGAGAAGATCATGCAGATAGAAATCACGCAGTGACTCGGGGGTTAAGACAGAACTGGAGCTCATGTCTCATGGCCGTAGTGCAAAGAAATGTAAGTACAGGCCTGATGGGAGTGCAAGGCCCCCAGATGCCCAGACAGGATAGGAGCCGTGTCCCCAGCCACTGGCCTGTCCCGATCAGGGGAGGGCACCACCTGCTGGTGATGGACGCTGAGGACAGAGACAGGCCTGGATCTGGTGCAGGCTGTTCTGCTAGTGCGTCAGGAACAAAACTACTCAGTGCCAAGGGCAGACTGGTTGCTTTTTTCTTTCCAGACATTCATCTGGCCTTCCTGCTTCCTCTTCTTCCCTGGGTTTGTATTTCGAGTTCTGGCTGAAACTCTAGTGGGCATGGATTCTGTTGACCCTGGCCTTGAAACCCCACTCACTGTGTCCTCTCTCACGGTAAATGGCAAGTCACCAATGACTTTGACATTCCCCAGCATCTCATTGCTCCCAAGCAATGGCACAGGCCCTGCCGAGGCCAAGAGAAAGCCCCCATGCACTGAATCTCAAATGCAGTGGGACACTGGGCATGCACAGGGTTGGTGAAAGACAAGGGACAGGACTGGGCTCCAGCAGTGTCTGTTATGCCCTCCAAGCCCCTTCCCGCACACAGTCCCCAGAAGGTATGGGGAAATAGGCTGTTTCATGCCTGTGGATAGAGGTTTAACTTGATACAGCCTTTAGGGAGAGCAATTTGGCAGTACCATTTAGACTTTGAACGTACCCTTGGACCCATCAGTGCAAGATCGCAGCCTGCACAGACACGAGCACAAGTCACAAGATGCACTTGCAGCCCATGCAGGCGGCAACAATCCAGGATGGTCGTGCGATGCAAAAGTAGGGAGCCACTTTTAAAAAGTAACACACACACACACACACACACACACACACACACCCCTTTTAAAAGAACATCTTAGGTAATTAACTAGTTGTTACTTAACCTTCTAATTTCTGTATAAGTCTAATTACATGAAACAGAAGTTGGTGTTTTGATTTTTTACTTTGCTTTTCTGTTTTGAGCGTCATTGCAACTACTGTATTGTAAAGGATGGAAAATAATTGCATATGTTAAAAAAATATGAAACTTTATAAATTAAAAAAAATAAATAAAATTTTAAAAAAAGAAAAAAAAGAGAACATCTTAATAACAACATGTAGGATATTACCATTTTCTACGGATAAAAATAAAAGCAAGTCGGTATAAGGGGTGGGAAGAAGAGGAGGGAGGAAATGATGCCCAAATTAGGAGATGAGAACAGAACACCTGGAGGAAATCAGGAGGGACCTAATTTTTGTTGAGCCCTTTCATACACCAGCTCCCTTTACATCTGTCATATCACTTAGTCCTCACCAAAACCCAGTGAGATTGATGGTCATTGTCTCCAGTTTGCTGATGAGGACATAGAGGCCCATGAGGTTGGTAAAATTTCAGCATCATACAGATGACATGTGGTAAAAGCTTAACCTTGCCCTAGACTAGCCCTTTGGCTAGGAGGTCATCTCTGAACCCTTGGGATGTGCTGCCTGACAAAAGTGTCTTCACCTGGGGGCCTGAGGCCACACTCGAGACTCTCTGCTAACAACATGCTTTGTGGTGGGGGCTTCGGGCATATATCAACTCAGCCTCCAGAGAGGCTAGAAACTAAGTTTAGCTACATGGGTGGTCAGTCATGTCTACATGGCTGAACCTTGGTAAAGACTTTGGACACTAAGGCTTGGGTGAGCTTTCCTGGTTGGCAACACTCTGTGCATATCACCCGACATAGTTCCTGGAATGTAGTGCTGCCTACACTTGGAGGCTGGGGAGGGCAAGGGGACAGCTGGAAACTCTGAGCCCTCCTGAATGCTGTCCCATGTCCCTCTCCTCTGGGCTGACTCTAATCTGTATCCTTTTGCTGTAATAAACCATAACCGTGGGTACTCTAGCTTCCAGTGAGTTCTGTATGTCCCACTAGATAATTATTGAACCTAAGCGTGGTGTTGGAGATGCCCAACCACGCAATCAATGTCAGAAATGAGGGTGGTCTTGGGGGCTGTTCCCTAACTTTGAAGATGGTAAGGGGTGTATTGGGATTTGTGCAAAGAACACAGAGACCCCAGAAAGTGGCCTCTTCCCAGTTCACTCTTCTCTTACACTGATCCACCGTGGACAAGTGCTGAAGGCAAGAAATTCTGGCATCATAGGAAAGAATAAGAACAGAGTGATGGCCACACCCAGCAATAGCAAGGTGATTAAATGAGGACATACAGGGAAAACAGAGGAAGCACATTTTGGAAAGTCCCAGGAATCTCTGACCCTCACAACACAAGAGGGCAGGAAAGCAGGTGCAGAGGAAGCTACTGGGAACTCCAGTTTCTAGTAGGTCCTCTAAGGAGCTAGAAGCCCCGATAGTCGGACTCTTCCCTTGTCTCCCACTCCTCCCTACTCACTATAGTTCAGGAGGGAAGATCCCATTCCAATTTGGTCACAGAATTAAGGGAAGGAGGGAAGGAACCAGGAGACTGACTTTGATCCTTCTCCCATGGCTGCGCCTACAGTGATGGCAGTCCTCAACGTGGTGTGTATGGAGACCTCATGTTTGACATAGTCCCTTTATTTCCCCCCAGTTCCAGCACATTCTTAACTACCAGCCATTTCTGCCCCCACTCAATTTCAGGCTGGGGAGCATCTTTCCACTTACTTTCCCGCTTCTTATTTTGGAATTAAAAAATAAAAAATAGGGACATCTCGGTGGCTCAGTCGGTTGAGCATCCACCTCTTGATTTGGGCTCAGGTTGTATCTTGGCTCAGGTCATGATCTCACTGTCATGAGATCTAGCCCTGTGTTAGGCTCTGGGCTGAGCATAGAGCCTGCTTGGGAATCTCTCTCTCTCTCTCTCTCTTACTCTTTGTCCCTCTGCCCTCCACCCTCCACTCATGTTCTCTCTCTCTCTCTCTTTAAAAATAAATAAATAAAATCTCCTTTCGATTAGCCTCCTGCCCAATAGCGCTGAGGGCAGAACTGAGTCTCTGAGACCACCTGAGAAAACACACACACATTCAAGCTGTCGGCTCCCAGATGTGGAGCCCTTCCCACATACATGGAATCAGTCTTCTACCCCGGGCAGGAGAAACTCCATTCCCAGGAGACTGGGCAGTGACCCAGGAGGCAGGTGGAGAGGAGGAGAGGCCCTGAGACAGCAGGTAACGTGTCTCAGCCCCGTCCCTGCTCTGAGAGCGAGGCCCTGGTGGCTGCGTTTACACAGGGCATGTTTCCCCCTGTACAGATCATCTGGGGTAAATGTCACCTGTATCAATGTATTAGAGAGGGGACGGAGTTTCTGGAACTATTCTCTACTGCAATAAGTGGCCTCCGCCTGTTTACCAGGAATAGTAGGGAAAGCCCACAACATTTCTCTCTCCTACTCCCTGCCAGCCCCTGGCAAGAAGACAGCCTCAGCTTCAGACTCTTCCTCTCTCTAAATGTATGAAACCTTGGGTTTTGGGTTTTTTTTTAATGTTTATTTATTTTTGAGAAGGGGGAGGGGCAGAGAGAGATGGGAGGCAATGGAGGATCTCAAGCAGGCTCTGTGCTGACAGCAGAAAGCCTGACGCAGGGCTCAAACTTGATCATGGCGGGAGCAAAAGTCAGGCGCTTAACCAACTGAGCCACCAGGCACCCTGAAATGTTGGCTCTCCAGAGGCTTGTAAGGACTGATCGTCCAGGCGGTTGTTTCCTGATCCCGTCCCCAGACAGGAGAATGAACACAATTCCTCCCAGCTGCAAATCAGAACATTCAGAAATCCCTTGTCACAAAAGCTTTTTCTTCTGCAGTTGTCTCATAAACTTACTGTCGGAGCGGTCTTCAGAGTGCCCTGCACTGCTAACCACGAAGGCATCCATGTCACTGTGATCAAACGGGTAAGATATTCAACAACTTCGGGGTGCCTGGATGGCTCTGTCAGTTAAGCGTCCGACTTCGGCTCAGGTCACCATCTCACGGTGCATGAGTTTGAGCCCCGTGGCGGACTCTGTGCTGACAGTTCAGAGCCTGGAGCCTGTCTTCAGATTCTGTATCTCCCTCTTCTGTATCTCCCTCTTTCTCTGACTGTGCCCTGTCACTCTGTCTCTCTCTCTGTCTCTCAAAAATAAATAAACACATAAAAATTTTAAATAAAATAAAATAAAAAGATATTCAACAACTTCTCTTCCTGCACTCTCGCTCATTTTTGTGGGGTGCTCCTATGTCAAGACCCAGCTTAAATATCACTCCTGTGGGAAAGACCCTGGCCCTCTGCCAGTCCCAGCCTCTCGTCTGGGCAGCAGCACTCCCCCATAAGTGTTCCTCCCCTGAGCTTAACACGCGGTGTTTCCTTAGAAGAGTAATTCCCCTGCTAGACTGGAAGCTTCCTCAGAGCAGGGAATCCTGTGTCCACAGAGCCGAGCTCAGCACACCGCTCGGGGCTGAAGCTCTATAAATAATTGTTGAATGGGTGAGTGGATGAATGAATAAGAGCAGAGCTGTTATGAACACAGGTTGTACTGTAAGGAGGCAGGTCTGAATCAAACTGACTCCATGACAGGCTTCAAGTTTCCCCTCGGACCTTGGAGGCCTAGGTGTCGGTTTCTCAGAATCATTAGACAATAGAAGGGCACACGTTGCCCAAGGCAGGAGGGACCACCCTTGTAACACCCAATCAGGAAAGGCCAGCTAACACCCTTAACATTTCTAAGGGCAGGCCTAAAGATGGAGGCTATAGATAATCACCTATTGCTTAAGGCTAGTCACACCTTCTGTGAGGGTCCTGGGCCCACTCTGTAATTGGTCAATACTCTAAATGTTGTGATTGGGTCCCACCAAAAGTAACAATGTATATGGTTAATGTTACTGCCAATAATGATAGGCGATAGTGATTGGATCACTACCTGTGTCACAATTTCCTGTAACTCCCCCTTCCCAGACCCCATAAAAGGCCCTACCCACCTTTGTTCGGGGCTCTCAGCATGGATCCACTGCGTTAGTGAGGTCTGTGAGCCCGAGCCCCCGGAATAATAATAATAAAGCCCTTTGCTTTTGCATGCATGACTCGGTCTCCCTGGTGGTCTCTGGTTTTTGGAGACGACATTGAAACTTGAGCATAAGAGTACTGTGTGATGAAGGCAGCCATAAGCCACATGTGACCATTTAAACTTAAATAAACTAAAATAAAGAAATTGTTCATGTAAGAGTCGCCATGGGAAAGCAACTGAGCAGCCACTTTGCTGTGGAAAGCTGCGAACACTGACAACCCCCACTTGCAAACCTGGGATGACCCGAGCCATTTGGAAAGCACCAGTGGCCATTTTATTGCAGGCCAGATGACAGATCCAGGCGCCACCAGGACTGACGACCCCCACTCTCAATCTGGACTGTCTCAAACTGTAATACCTCACCATGGAATTCCAGCATCCCCCTCCCCACAGAAGTGAACAGCCAATTGAATCCTGCCACCGTCCAAAGATGACCCTACGTGGCTATCAGCCCACCTGAGCTCAAACCCGGAACTTCTGCACCCATAAAAGACCTTGCTCTCCCATATCAGGCGCGACTTCCCTGACTCCCTGCTCCAGAGTCACGGAACCTCGCCCGGGAACTGCAGATCCCAATAAAGGCCTTCTTGGCTCCATAACGTGGTCTCTTTGTCCTCCCATCTCTGCCTCCGTCTATTAAACCTTACAGTTCAGAGTGAGTCATTCAGAGCACCTCCCTCTCCACGCGGTGCTGTGCTACTTGCTGGTCAAAGAACTACATGGATATTTGTAGAGTAAGACAGACATGAGAAGTTCCAGAACCACACCGTAAAGAACGCTCCCTTGAATAAATACGGTCTAAATGAAATAGACAAGATTATGATTAAGTATTGTCAAACATATAAAAATTAAACAGAACAAAGGAAAAAATATATAAAGGGGTTTGGTCATCCTTACAGCCTGAAAACTAACGTGTTTCCTTATTTATATTTGAAATAGATGTTACTTTGCTAGAATTATTTCTTGGAGACATAAGCATATTAGCCAGAAATCACCACAAACACAGTCAAAGAAAATATCCGTCTTCATGCAGCAGTCACAGACGATCTCCAACACGGCAGCCACTGATTTTCTGGGTAAGATTTACAACGGTCTTCCCTGTTGTTTTCCATAAACCTCGGCAATGTCCCATGCACTGCAACATTGCAACTTCTGAACTGTCTTTCCAACTCTGCCTCTTGTACACAGCACCTCTAAAAGTATCCCGTGATACTTACGTGTTTTCTGTCAGGAGGATGTGGTTTCTGGGCCTCTCCATGGTGTCCATCTCTATGACTTCACTCTGCCAAGGGAACTACACATCCGTCTGAGTGGCTAAGAGTGCCTCCTTCTGCACCGGGACTGGGACTGGACTCAGCAGACACCAGGCTCCTGGGTTTCTGCTCCATCCCCCACCCCGCTCCTTGCCCCCAGCACGGTTCCTGCTGGCTGCCAGCGCTGGGAGCCAGGGGGTAGCAGCTGAGAACCCGGCTTGTGAGCCAGGCCACCCCCAATTAGTTTATCTTATTAACGCCAATTTATTAGCACAGAACCCCTGGGAGATGAGCAGGAGGATGTTTTAAATAAGCATCTGCATTTCCTGTCTGTAAGCTTTACACCTGAGCTCAGTGCTAGACGGGTGGCCTCCTGCCTCCCCACCTCCTCTGGATGGGTGGACCCAGGAGACTCGATCTGCCCTGGCAGATGGGATAGTGTGTGCTTCTAAACACAAGGAGATTGGTCACAGTTTTCTAAGTGTTTGTGCCGCTTCCTTTTAACGACCCGCTAAGAGTTCATTTACAACAAAGAATTTGTCTATTAAGTAACAATGACTGAGCTCCTGGGTGGCTCAGTGGGTTGAGTGTCTGACTTCCACTCAGGTCATGATCTTGTGGTTTGTGAGTTCAAGCCCCACCCCCGAGTCAGGCTCTGTGCAGACAGCTCAGAGCCTGGAGCCTGCTTTGGATTCTGTATCTCCCTCTCTCTCTGCCCCCCTTTTCTCATACTTTGTCTCTCTCTCCTCTCAAAAATGAATAAATAGTTTTAAAAATGTAAATAACAACAGCTTTGCAAATACAATAGCTTTAATAATTAAATCTTACTTCCTCTCACGGCTCCAAATGGACTAACTCATTCAGTTCTTTAAAGGTTAGGAGCTGGGGAAAATGCTCTCTTCCCCCTAGGGATTTCCAGGCTTGGAATGCGTCCTATCATTCACTCCCTCTTTGAAGCTGGGGCCTAAAGAAGCAGTGCCAGACTCTATCAGACACAAGAGCGCATTTTCAATGGATTGATAAATGGTCATAAGTTAACATTATTCCAAGTACCTGAGAAATTTTCATAGGCCATGAGCTCTTTAATTTCATAGGGACAAAGTATCATGAACAAGTAGATCCTACCTGCAAAGGTGTGTGTTTGGTAGAGGAGAATCCCCCCCACCGCCCCCGCACTGTACTGACTCTATAGCGTTTCCTCTTACTAACATCCAGCTTTAAAATTCCAAGACGAAACACCCACCCCTTGAGGAACTATGACCTTGAGAGAATCTTCTCTTAACCAGGCGTTTGGCCATTGTGTCACCATTGTGTGACCATTTTTTGTTGTTGTTGTTTGAAAATGTTTTTATTTAAAGCACAAAAATTGAGACATAACATATATATTTATACATGAAGAAAAAAACACCAGAAAGTTTACAAAACCTCGGTCACTGCCACTATCATTCAGTGGCTCAGGGGCTGGTGGGCAGGCTCTGGGGCCAGGTCCCAGAGGCAGGCAATTGGCCCGCTTTTTGAGAGGTCCTCTAGTCCACACCCCCACCCCCACAGCCTTTGGAGGACAGGGTCCAGGTTTTACCTGTGGACTCCCAGGTGCCCATCACATTGACACACCTGAGGCATCCCCAGGAACACTGAAAGGTGACCTAGGTTCTACTCGGGGTATGGAGCCCGGATCCCTCAGAAAAATGGCTCATCAGTCCAGCAGGAAGGATGCAGTTCTGGACTGATTCTTCCTGCCCTAAGAGTCATACAAACGAGATATTGCTGATAGTAGAAGGCAGAGTGGGGCAGAACCTGAGGCCATGATAAAGGGCTGCTGTCCCTCAGGAGACATTGTGACCACTGTGTACATCTTTTTGTGTGTTGGGGGGGGAATGAGTTGGTCTGAAGCATTGACATGCTGGTAAAGGTTTCATAATTGGTTCACTGAGAAAAAAGAGAAGCCCTAATTTGTGGTGCTTTCCTTTCTGTGGTGTAAATTCTCCCACCATGGTCAATTTCAAGGTACCAACATGAGGTCATTGAACACAGACGTGTGGTAGCTCACTATGATATAATCTTTCCACCGGACCAATACAATAGATGCAAATAACCTCAAGATCATAGCACTACAATGAGTTTTGAATTATTTCTTACTATCGTGTTTAATACAATTATTTAATTATAAGCTTATCTAATTTAATTTTTCATGATGGCTGTGTTTTGCAACCAGCTTGCAGAGTTGCTTAAAGATTTAGAGATCGGCTCTCGTGAACTGACACAGGCTGGCCCTCGCACACCGTGCGGCCACTCAGTCACATTTTTGTGTCCCTGCTGCTGCCACTTCTCAGGTTAGAATGTCTGTTTCCTGGCTCCCACACCAACATCAGTGAGGTCACCGTGTTACGTCTGTTTTACACGGTAGATACCGGAAATAACCGGGCATACCCACCCCAGCCACCGTGATTATGGCAGCAACGGCAAAGGCTCCTGCTTGTGTCCTCTGGAGGCCAGCTCTGGCTGGTGGGAGCACCTCCCCTTGAAATGCTTGCAGATTACAGTGGCCAACAGCTCATGCAGGCACCAAAGCCTGGCCCCTTGCTCAGGGAGGACTCTGCTGCCGTGTGAGTTACACTCAGAGCATCTACGGATGAGGCCAAGGTCTTCACCTGAGACACAGCCTGGTTGGCAACTTCCTCTTCCACACGCTTCCCACATTCCCTTTCTCTGAGACCCCTCCCTTCACGTGCACATTCTGTAGGCATCTGAATTCCTATCTCAGGCTCTGTTTCTAGGGAACTTGACGAAAGACATGAAGCCTCAGAGGCACTTCCCTGACGTCCCACGGTGACCAAGGCAAAATGAACCCAAGACTTTTGATTCCTAAGGAAGTGTTCTTATAGTCATCCCACAGCTGCTGCTCCTACTTTAATTAAGACTCCTCAGTGACTATGGAAAGAGCCTGAGGTCCAAACACCCCAGGGAGGCACTCAAGGCCCTAGTGCTTTGCCCCAGCCTTCCCTTCCAGCCTCGCTTCCTAGGATTCTCTCTACTTATACCTGTGACTTCAGCCAGAGCAGATTGCCTTCTGTCCCTCAAACCTGCCCTGGGTTTCTCGTCTCTGGAATTTTGGTCCTGCTGTTTCTTCTTCAAGACAAATAAATGTACATGTTGTAAGTGCCTACTGTATTCAGGGCAGCGTACTCCAGAACAGCAGTCTTCAACATGGAGTGTATCTATCCTTGTAGGTAGCAGAAGACTTTTCAAGAAGTATGTGCACAAGCGTAGTTTTAGGGGAACTGGTTTCTGGGTCCTCAAATTCTATATTTGTGCTTTCTTAAAAAGTCTGAGAAAGGACCTGCATTCAAAATTGTCCCTCTCCCATCTTGCAAAAGACACGGAAGTCTCCATTTTACTGTGGCATGTTGCCCTGGGTATAGAAACAAGGGTTTCAAAATATCAGTTTGGGGGAAGTCTCCCTTAGGGAGTAATCAAGGCATGATTACTCTTAGGGTGTTCAAGAACAGGGAGAAACCATGATCAGAACCCATGGTCAGGCAAGATTGATCTGGGCTTTGGTGCCAGACAAAATGGTTGTAGCCCCAGGGCGGGAGGAAACGGGGATGGTTGGCACCAGACACCCAGCTACAGAGATTTGGGCTGGAGTTGGTCTGGGGTCGACATTTCTCTAGCCCCATGCTGTATAGCATGAGGTCATCAGTACTGTATGAAGGATTCTAGAACATGGTACATCTCTGGGGGTCATAGTTCTTTTGCTCAGATCTGATGGGGACAGAGATGGGATGCAGGAAGTTTAGTAACCGAGCTAGAAAGTAATTTCATGCATTTTCATATTAAAGTAATAATAGCTAACACAGTAGTGCTTCCTGGGTGCCTGTCCCTGGTCTAAGAATTTGATATCTATTAAATGCATTGAATCATTACATCAAGGCTGTGAGGAAACCAAGGCTGAAAACAGAGGTGAAGTACCTTGTCCA
This sequence comes from Suricata suricatta, assembly GCF_006229205.1. NCBI lineage: Eukaryota > Metazoa > Chordata > Mammalia > Carnivora > Herpestidae > Suricata > Suricata suricatta. The sequence continues at coordinate 150,339,263 of NC_043702.1, read as the reverse complement.
GGGTCTCCCAGCTGGCAAGCTGAAGAGCCAGATCGAAACTCCTATGCAATGGCTCCAAACCCTCTGCCTTTTTTTTAAATTAAAAAACATGTTTATTTATTTTTGAGAGACAGAGTGCGAGTAGGAAAGGAGCAGAAAGAGAGGGAGACACAGAATCCAAAGCAGGCTCTAGGCTATGAGCTGTCAGTACAGAGCCTGATGTTAGGCCTGAACCCACAAACCATGAGATCATGACCTGAGCTGATTTCAGACACTTAACCAGCTGAGCCACCCAGGCACAACCAACCATTTTTAAGTTTATTTATTTATTTAGAGTGTGCAAGTGGGGGGAGGGCAGAGAGAGAGGGAGAGAGAAAGAATCCCAAGCAGGCTCCTTGCTGTCAACACTGAGCCCAACATGGAGCTCAATCAAACTGAGTTCATGACCTGATCAAAATCAAGAGTCAGACACTCAACTGACTGAGCCACCCAGGTGTCCTTAGAGCCTATTCCTTTAACCAAAACTAGATGTCTTCAAGCAAATGCAGATTTGTTTTAAAGTAGAAAGCAAAAGTTGATGTTTATTTCAGCCAAAACTTTAAGTTTTTAGCTTTTTGTGAACTGCTTATTTTCCTAAAGGGGAGGTAGTACGGGGATGTGGTCACTTTGCTATGATCTCAAGGTCACAGGTACAAAGGCTTTTTCGTCCTTCCGGTTTCTATTCTGCTGGGTGGGGAATAAGATGAGGGAACAAATGGAGGAGGGATTAAAGATGTCTTGAGAAAGAATAAGGACAGACCCCAATCTGAGAATGCCATCTGCATTTTGTGAAGTTAATTTCTCTCTGTTTTCCAGCTCATTAGAGATGCTGAGGGTGGGGGGATCAGGCGGGGGCACCTGCTGGAGTCACCACCTGGACTGTGGTTGTTCTGGAAAAACCCCTCACCAATGAGAGTGCTGTGTCTGTGCTGTGCAGGGATCAGCTGGGCAACCACAGAAAGGGACAAAGGGACAGGAAAGCCTCTAGAATGATGGGGAAAAAGGTAGCGGTCACAGTGAAAGTGGAGCCTATAGTCAAGGCTGACTTGCCTTGGTGAAAAGGAGAGAAGTGGGTTATGTTTAATGTGAAGGGAAATGAGCATTTCTCTATGTTATAGCCAATTTTAAAAACATGCTTAGAAAGAAATAGGGGCAGTGAAATCAGAAAAGCATGAGTGAATGTGTTCTTCCCCATTCTATTTTTTTAAATGTTTATTTATTTATTTTGAGAGCATGTGCATGCGTGCGGGGGAGGGGCAGGAAGAGAGAGAGAGACAGAGAATCCCAAGCAGGCTCCATGCTATCAGCACAGATCCTAACATGGGGCTCAAACTCATCAACTGTGAGATCCTGACCTGAGCCAAAATCAAGAGTCCTGCATGCTTAACAGACTGAGCCACCCAGGAGCCCCTACATTTTTTTTAATTAGGACTATTTTTAGAGAAGTGTTAGGTTCTAAATTGAGGGGAAAGTACAGAGATTTTCTATACCCCTGCCCCACACATGCACAGCCTCGCCCATTATCACCATCTCCACCAGAGGAGTGCATTCCTTACAAATGAGGAGCCTATCCTAAGTCTATAGACCCAAAGTCTATAGCTCACATTTCAGTTCCCTCAGGGCGTGTAGATTGTATGGATTTAAACAAATGTATAATGACATGTGTCCAGCATCATGGTGTCTTACAATGTTTTCACTGTCCCAAAACCCTCTGTGCTTCCCTAATTTATCCCACTCCCACCGCACCCCTTGGCAACCACTGATGGATCTTTTCACCATCTCCACGGTTTTGCCTTTTCCAGAATGTCATATAGTTGGAGCCATACAGTATGTAGGCTTCTTAGATTGGCTTTCTTCACTCAGCATTCACATCTGAGTTTCCCCCATGCTTTTCATGGCTTCCCAGCTCATTTCTTTTGAGTGATGAATAACACTCCATCGGGTGGATGGGCCACGGTTTGTCCATTCGCCTACTGAAGGATATCTTGGTTCCCTCCAAGTTTTGGCAATTATGAGTAAGTCTGCTATAAATATCTGTGTGGAAGTTTTTGTATGGACACATATTTCCACTCCTTTGGGTAAATACCAAGAAGCGCAATTGCTAGATCGTATGATAAGTGTTTGTTCAGTCTTTTAAGAAATCTCCACCCGTCTTCCAAAGTGGTCGCACCATGTTGCATTCCCACCAGCGGCGAGCGAGAGTCCCTGCTTTTCCACGCCCTCCCCCGCATTTGATGTTTAGTGGCTTGGTGGCAGCATTCGGATTTGGGTTACTCTAGTAGGGAGGTAGCCATATCTCCCTGTGGATTTAATTTGCATTTCCCTGATGACACATGATGTGAAACATTCATTCTATTTTTCAAACTTTCTCCAAGTTGTTTCTCTGCCAATAAAAAAATATTTCTTTTCTAAGGAAAGTGGAAATTCAGGAAACACACAAAAATGTTTACTTCTGTCTACCACTAGTGAAGACAGAACCCTCTGACAATGTCCTTCCTGAAGCTTCTCAGATTAATACTGTGCTTGCTCTTTCCTTGTGCCTTTCTCTGGGACTGGGCCCTGCTCTGGACCCTCTGTCTAAAGTTTCCACCTTGTTGTCCACCTCTTGGCCTGGACCCTGCCTGTCCTCAGCTGGGATTTCCCATTCCTGGGTTGCCCCCAGGTGCAGGGAGAATTGTTCCCTCCTGTCAGACCCTGACCTGACTCAGGCACTCACAGCCGGACAGAGCCTCAGGGTCACAGCCCAGCAGCTGCAACAGGAACTGCCTTGCCTTTGTAGGTCAATGCAGTCTGATTGTCCCCTTTAGCCCCCATTGTCAAAATTGGTCATACCGTATCCCAGGTTATGTCATGATGCTCTGGAAGGTTCTCCAGCCAAGCTGGGTCCAGTGCTCTGCAACAGGAGAAGTTCAAAGAGCCATAGCCTGCCTGACCCACATAAAAATGCTGGTCTCTTCCATTTTATCTCAGTGGTCATGCAGAGGCTCTTATAGGCAATTCTGGCCTCGCCATGGTCATGAACTTCAAACCTCTGGAATTCTTCCTGGACAAAAAGGACTTAAAGAAATACAAGTGCACAATCTCTTATCAGGAGCCCTAGGGAGAGTAAAAATCCTTAGGCCAGATGTGTTTTAGAATTCAGAATTGTTTTGATTTTAGAAAGATAATTTGGTGCAGATACCGTACGTTATGTAATAGCCCCAGTGACGTCTGGGGCAGCGTGCAGTAAATCAAGCACATTACTACTTCTGCAGTGAAGTGTATAAAGAGTCACACTAAGCGAGATGAATAAGGATGTATTTCATCGCCTTATGGCAGGTCAGATCAGGTTTTGCTACCAAATGATTTCAGGTTAAATTAGGTGCTGCTACCATATAAATTATGGAAAAAAACATTTCATAAAACTTTTTGAGTAGGTTCAATATTTTCCATATATTCTTTATATATTTCATAAGCACCTTGAGAACAAAAATGGTGTCTTATCTTTTTATCTCTAATGCCTAGCCCAATTCCTGGCATACACTAGACACTGCATACTGAATGAATAGGTAAAATGTTCTTGGTTTACCAGATTACTTCCTCATGGGTAACACAAGGGCAAGAAAGCCCTTCTTGGAATGACTCACAACCAATCCTTGGTTGGACATCCTGGACAAATCTGTAAAGGACTTCCAATTTTCCCCTCAAATTTCCATGAAGTCTCAATGATTTATAAAACATTATATTCCTCTCCTTGTCTGAAAGCAAATAAGAGCCAAGAGCAACAAACTGAGAGAGAAACTTCTAAGAGGGTGACTTGAGGAACCAGCAGGACAGGTAGGAAAGAGCCAGAGTAGAAGCTGTGAGAGCAGACTCTGAGCACAGGCGTATCATTCCCTGGGGTCCGACTTGCTACAAGCGGGTCTGTTTCCGCCCTGATAGAAAAGTAGTCCCCAAACTTGCCAGTCATCATAATCACCCATGGAGCTTAAGAAAAATACAGATTCTGATTCTGTAGGTCTGGGGTAGAGAGCAGAAATGTTACCTTTAAAAAATATTTTCAGGAGCACCTGGGAGGCTCAGTCAGTTAAACGTCCGACTTCGGCTCAGGTCATGATCTCACGGTTTGTGACTTCGAGCCCCGCATTGGGCTCTGTACTGACAGTGCAGAGCCTGGAGGCCACTTTGAGTTCTGTGTCTCCCTCTCTCTCTGCCCCGGCCCCACTCTTTCTCTCTTTTCTCTCTCTAAAAAATAAACATTTGAAAAATTTTTTTCAATTTAAAAAAGATTTTCAGAATTTTAAAGATAGTAATAGATAATAGAGGAATATAGCTATATTTGTGATAGAATAAATACCTAGAAATATAAGTATTATGCTTCATGCATTTTAATGTTGTATTTTAGTTTATTGGCAACAAGGGAGAAGGCTAGAATGAACTGGATTTTAATTTTTTTTATGGTTTTTTAAATTTATTTTTGAGAGACAGAGACAGTGCGAGCAGGGGAGGGTCAGAGAGAGAGGGAGATACAGAATCTGAAGCAGGCTCCAGGCTCTGAGCTAGCTGTCAGCACAGAGCCCGACATGGGGCTCAAACCCACGAACCATGAGATCATGACCTGAGCCAAAGCAGGACGCTTAACCGACTGAGCCACCCAGGCGCCCCTGAACTGGATTTTAATACTAGTTTTAATAATAGTATAGTAAAACCTTGGATTGTGAGTAACTTGTTCTGTGAGTGTTCCACAAGATGAGCGGACATTTCTAATAACTTCTAACTTGTTTCACTTGATAAACAAGCAATGTCTTGCAATATGAGTAGCACGTGACACCAAACGTCACATGATCACAAATGACCCAATGATTCTTCTCTCTCTCTCTTTCTCTATGGGATTGGATGCTTGGTCTCAGGCAGTAGTGTTTGGCAGAATTTAGCAATTTTTCATAATGTTGAAAGATGCCCACAGTTGGCACTAGTGTATTTTTGTCACTTCAAAGCCTCTATGGACAGTTCTTTGCTTCTGCATACAACAGGAAGCTTAGGAATGCTTTGGTTCATTCCAGGTCAGGCTGCCTGCAAATATAGACACGTTCCTCTGCTGCCTTATTGCCCATTACATTAAATCCAGTATATGACAAGAGTTTATAATACTGTACTGTAGTCAGCATCTGTGCGAGCGTATACAATGGCCTCCATGCTGAAAAAGATTCCATTGAGCCAATAGACAGCAGTGATTCTGTTAGTGATGGTGAAAGCCCTACACAATAGCCCTCCCCCTCTCTTCTCTCTTACACCAGCCACGAAGGTTTACAAAGGTAAGTTCGGGCTTATTTGTTTATTTTTCTTTATGTTTTGTATGTTCTTTATTCTTTTGTATTATATTACAGTATTGTAATTATATTTATATGAATATTTTTTGGTTGTGGAATGAATCATCTGAGTTTCCTTTATTTCTTATGGGGAAATTCGCTTTGATATACAAGTGCTTTGGAATACAAGCATGTTTCCGGAATGAATCATGCTTGCAAACCACGGTTTTACTATGCTACCATTGACCTTTTTAAACAGTTAATAGGGGTCTTTTTGCACATGCAACTACTCATTTATTTATTTATTAGAAAGAGAGTGAGTGGGGGATGGAGAGAGGGGAAGGGGTTGGGGAGAGGAAGAGAGAGAATCTTAGACAGGCTCCATGCCCGACCTGGAGCTGCATGTTGGGCTTGATCTCATGACCCTGAGATCATGACCTGAGCTGAAATCAAGAGCCGGACTCCCAACCAACGGAGCCATCTAGGCACCCCATTTTTAAATTTTTTAAAGATTTTATTTTTAAGTGATTATCATACCCAACTTGGGGCTTGAACCCACGATCCTGAGATCAAGAGTCACACATTCCATTGACTGAGCCAGGCAGGAGCCCTTATTGTTTTTTAATTTTAAAAATTGAAATATGACTTATATGTAACATTATATTAGTTTCAAGTGTGTAACATAATTATTATATATAATAATATATATATAATGTTATTACATATATATTGCAAAATGATCACTATGATAAGTCTAGCTAACATTCATTGTCACACATAAATATTTTTCAAATATGTTACAAAATATTTTTCTTGCAGTGAGAAATTTTATGACGTACTTGCTGCGAAGTTCAAATATATAAGAAAGTATTATTCACTATAGTTACCATGCTGTACATTACATTGCCAGAACTTATTTATTTTATAACTGGAAGCTTATACATCTTTTTTTTAATGTTTATTTTTGAGGGAGAGACAGAGCATGGGCAGGGGACAGGCACAGAGAGAGAGGGAGACACAGAATCCAAAGCAGGCTCTAGGCTCTGAGCTGTTAGCACACAGCCCAACACAGGACTCGAACTCATGAGCTAAGATCATGATCTGAGCTGAAGTTGGATGCTCAACCGACTGAGCCACTTAGGTGCCTTAGAAGCTCGTACCTCTTGACACAATTACCCATTCCTTCCACCTCCCATGCCCTGCCTCTAGCAACCACCGATTTGATTTCTGTCTCTGTGGGTTCAGTGTTTTTGTTTCCTGTTTTCTTGTGTTTTTAGTTTTCACACGTGAGATCATGTAGTATTTATCTTTCTGTCTGACTTATTTCACTCAGCATAACACCCTCAAGGTCTATCCATGCCGTCACAAATGGCAGGACTTCTTTCCTTTTTATAGTGAATAATATTCTATTATATGTAGACACCACGTTTTCTTTATCCATTCAACCGCTGATGGACACTTGGGTTGTTTCCATATCTTGGCGATTGTAAGTAAGGCTGCAGTGAATGTGGTGCTGCAGATGCCTTTTCAAGTTAGCTTTTCATTTCCTTCAGATAAACACCCAGAAGTGGGATTGCTGGATCACATGGTAATTCTATTTTTAATTTTTTAAAGAAACTCCATGCTGTTTTCCATAGCAGCGGCACCAATTTACATTCCCACTAATGGTGCACGAGGGTTCCTTTTCTTCCACATCCTCACCAACACTTGTTAATTTTTTCTTCTTTGATACAGGCATTCTAACACGTGTGAGGTAATATCTCATTGTGGCCTTGATTTGCATTTCCCTGGTGATTAGTGATGTTCAACACCATTTCATGTACCTGTTGGTCATCTAGATATCTTTTGGAAAGCTCTCTGGAAGACCTCTGCCCATTAAACATTTTTTAAATGTTTATTTATTTACTTTTGAGAGACAAAGAGCACAACTAGAGAGGGACTGATTGAGAGAGAGGGAGACACAGAATCTGAAGCAGGATCCAGACTCTGAGCTGTCAGTGCAGAGCCCAAGTGGGGCTTGAACACATGAACCATGAGATCATGGCCTGAGCTGAAGTCACATGCTTAACTAACTGGGCCACCCAGGTGCCCCTCCTCTGCCTACTTTTAAATCAAATTGTTTGGCATTTATGTTATTGAGTTGTATGAGTTCTTTATATACTTTGTATATTAACCCCTTATCAGATATGTGATTTGCAAATATTTTCTGTAAGTTGCATTTTCATTTTATTGATGATTTCCTTTGCTGTACCGAAGCTTTTTAGTTTGACGTAGAAATCTATACCTTAAAAAAAAGCTCCTGGGGTGCCTAGGAGGCTCATTCGGTTGAGCATCTGACTTTGGCTCAGATCATGATCTTATGGTTCATGAATTCGACCCCAGCATTGGGCTGTCAGCACAGAGCCCACTTTGGATCCTCTGTCCCCCTCTCTCTCTGACCTTCCCTGCTCACACACTCTCTCTCAAAAATAAAAATAAACATTAATAAAATAAAAATTAAATTTAAGAAACTCCTTATATGACAGTAATAGCTTAAAAAGAAGAGAGAAGGGATGAAATAGAGCTACATAAGAGTAACATTTCTATATATCACTGGAATTAAGCTGGTATAAATCTGAAGCTGATTCTGATGAGTTAAGTTATAGAGCAACCATTAAAATAATAGCTAAAAATCGGTGAAAAAAATCATTAAAAATTAAAATACTACATCGGAAAGATTCAGTTAATGCAAAAGACATCAGTAATAGAGGCAAAGTGAATAAAGGAGACATGAAACATAGAGAAAATGAAAGGTAAAATGACAGATGGAAATCCAACAATATTAATGAACCATTAAACATGAGAAGATTAAACAATCTTAATAAAGACAGAGATTGTCAGAATGGATTAAAAAAACACACAATCCAACTATGTCCTGGTTACGGGAGGCACACTTCATTTGAAAGACACGAACAGATGGAAAGTGTAAGGATGTAAACAGACACATCATGCAAACAGAAATCACGAGAAAGCTAGAATGGGCAGAGTGATACCAGACCAAATAGACCTTTCATTAATTTTAGTAATTTTTTATTTTGAAAAAATATTTATTTTTGAGAGAAAGAGAGTGCATGTGCACATGTATACACACAAAGGCAGGAAAGGGCCGGGAGATGGAGGATCCAAAATGGGCCCCAAGCTGACAGTGGAGAGCTGAACTCCTAAACTGTGAGATCATGACCTAAGCTGAAGTTGGATCCTCAACTGACTGAGCCACCCAGGTGCCCCGGATATATTTTTGTAAATGTTTACTTATTTATTTTTGAGATGGGGGGAGGGGCAGAGACAGAGAATCTGAAGCAGGCTCCATGCTGTCCGCAGAGAGTCCGACATGGGGCTCAAACTCATGAACCGTGAGATCATGACTGGAGCCGAAGTCAGATGCTTAACTGACTGAGCCACCCAGATTCCCCTGGGACAAAATAGATCTTAAAATAAAAAATGCTACCAGATAGCAAGTAGGACAATTCATAATGACTAAAGGGCCAATCCATCAGGAAGATATAACAATTGCAAACATATATGCACCTAAAGACAGAGCACCTAATACGTGAAGCAAAATCCAACCGAGATGAATAAACAGACAAGTCAACAATCACAGCTGGAGACTCCCACAAATCTCCGTACCCCATTTTCGAGAATAACTAGAACAACTAGACAGAAGGCCAACTAGGATAAGAAAACTTTAACAGCACTTATAAACCGAGGAGTCCTGATATGCATCTATAGAATAATCTCACCAGAATATACTTTCTTCTCGAGAGCACACAGAGCGTTCTCCAGGATAGACCATATGCTAGACCATAAAACAAGCCTCAACTGCACTCTTGGGCATTTATGTCGGAGAAATGATAGCATGCTCACACAGCAACCGGGATGTGAACAGTCACGGCAACTTTGTTTGTAAGAACAAAAAACCTGAAACAGCTCAGAGGTCCTTCAACAGATGAATGATGAAACAAACCGTACTTTTACCATAATTATTCAAAGTATTGCTTTTATTACTGAAAATCACTTGGATATCTCACCACCCAGAACAATTCCTGCTACCACGCTAGTGACCCCCCACCAGCATCCCACATGCATGCACATCCTGTGCACAGAGAGGGACATGCACACCCCCAGCATTTCCCTACCCCCCACCCCGGCAATGATTCTCAAAGGGAGGCTGTTGCTCAGAGGAGGTACATCACAGCTCACCGGGGTGAGGGCTTGGGGAAGGCTGTGTGGTTTGAAAAGCTCCCCAGCTGATGCTGAACGACCACCCTCTTTAGGGGGCACCCCACCTTCACCCCACTACAAAGAGAATCCCTGGACACTTCACACAAATGGCGCATTGCACACATACTGTTTTGTACACTCCCTTTTACACTCTACATCACTTTGCCTAATGGTTGCACAATATACATTTTTTTGTTGTAGCAGAAGTTAAAAATAAATTCCGTGTTGATATTACTTAATATTTCCCACTAAAGATATATAATTTTGTAATAAACATCTTTGTATATATAATTAGCACCTTGCATTAAATGCCTACTGGTGGGATTTATGGAATTTATAGAATATTAAAAAATTTTGAAACATAATGACAAAATACTTTTCAGGAAGATTGCACAGATTTGTATTTCCGTCAGAGCTCATTCAACAAATATTGTATCAGGCATTATTGGGTCATAAGCGTATCCCCTACACCCTTGAACCTTTACAAGGAAGTAGATGCCATTCATCTTTGGTAAAATACTGCCTTTAAGCCCCTGACCTCAAATGAAGATGCTGGTGGTCCTCCCCTACCTCCTAGGTGAAAGCACCTGCCGGGCACCTACCATTCCCTTTTTCAACCAGCCGGGCTGTTGGCTTCTCTTTGCTGCCGCCTTGTGCTGGAACATGGGAGGTTCATCTTGGAGGACCTGAGACAGACCAGCTGACACCCCCTGACTTCACATCCTGATAGTCTAAATGGAAGGAGCCTGCAGTCAGATCTGATAGTCTAAATGGATCAAGGCCACAGAGAGTGAGGCCTCCGGGCTTCAGTGCAAAGAGAGCCCAGGGACAAGGCCCAGAGGAGGCCCTGAAGTGAGGCAGAAGAGCCTGGAGAGCTGAATTCTAGAACTGGGTCTGTCTCTGATTTGCTATTAAGCAAGCTTGTTCTTTCTCTGCCCCTCCCTTTCTTCTCTGAAATGAGGGGTTGCTTTAAGCCTTAAGCCAGTGTCTTGCAAATTGCAGTGATAACCTATTAATGAGCTGTGAATTCTACTTAAGTTGTGGTAAGCTTTTTTGTTATTTATTTATTTAGAGAAGGGGCGGGACAGAGAGAGAGTGAGAGAGCGAGAGAGCGAGAGCGAGAGAGAGAATCCCAAGTAGGCTCTGCACTGTCAGTGCAGAGCCAGAGGTCAGGCTTGATCTTACACACACGTGAGGTCATGACCTGAGCCGAAATCAAGAGTCTGGCTTCGCCCACTGAACCACCCAGGTGCCCCTGCTTTTGTTTTTAATGGAAAAGGCAGAATAGAAAATCATGGAAATGTCAGCAGCTGTTAGTTGTAACGCATTTCTTACTGGGGAGTCTTGGTCAATGTGGGTTGAGGACAACTGCCATAGGGGGTCCCCGAGGTTCTTCCAAGCTGGAGCTTTCCATTCTGCTTGGGACCCGCGGCGGGGACCCTGTTGGCAAGACTATTGGCCCCACGATTGGAGGACGTGCTGGTGCGGTGCTGACACCCGCCTCTTCTCGCTGCTGGGAGATGACCGGAAACCCGATGACTGCGGAGAGTTTCCCATGCGGCCTCAAAGCAAAAACAACAAACCACACCTCTGAGTCAGCATTCTCTTAGAGCCACTCTTCCCGGGGCTGCCCAGTTTTCGGGCTGACCATGCAGAGGTGGCCGCCACTGCCCGGGCAGAAGCTCTGGGTGGAGCTACAGAGCTAGATAAAGACCGGTTCGCTCTGCTTCTCAATACCCCGAGGGAACTGCAGAGGGCAGTGAGAACCTACGAATCCGGGATCGGGAGGGAACAGCCGGGCAAGAGGCCCTGAATGCTCTGACTCGGCCCCCCTTGGGTTCCAGAAGGCTGGGGTGGGAGGGGGAGATTGTTTAACTTGCCCGCGGGCCTCTGGTCCTGCCAGGTTGCGGGTGGGTCCTGCGGTGAGATCAAGTTTGCGGGCAGCCGCAGCGGGCAGGAACCGCCACGAGGGGGCAGCAGAACGCTGGTGTTGGAACCGCGGGGGCTGACTTCAAGGCTGCGGACGCGAGAGGTTAAGAGAGGCTCCAAAGGGGGCCGGAAGCAAAGAGGCTGCAGAGAAGAGTGACCTTGCTTGCTCTCTCTCAGAGGCCTCAGGAACGGGGAGACTCCGACTTCCAAGATAGACGCCCACCGGGAGTGTGCTGGAATTGGCTCATACAGGGTCACAAGGGCCCACCGTTAAATTTGCAAAACGTTTACAAGCCAGTTGTTAAACATAGCCATCTTTAAAAAGTTACGGTGAAAGAAGTTATATTCAACACAAAAGTAATAAACACTAAAAACGCGTCGCTTTCTGTTACACTGCAATCTCTTACTTTGGGCGAGTTGCATTTATTCTGTGCAGTAAACACGCTTTACAGCATTGCGCCGTACCGCGCCCTCCCATTGCTAGCCTGAAACGTCTCCGTGGGAGATTTATATCGTGGAAATGAGCAAGCACTACAAATCAGGACGGCTTCTTCTCCTCTCGGAGAGCCAGTTGTTATGCATTTACCAGCACACCACTGGGGCCACTCTCTCCAGTTCCTGGGTCCCTTCCCGGCCCAGTCTCTCTCCGCATTCAGCCCCTCCCACCAGCGGCTGTCTGTGACACTCCTCTCTCAGGAGGTAGGGAAATGCAAGAGGAGGCTTTGACCTTTCTCTGCCCCGTGAGAAGACTTAATGACCTTACAGGGACAAGCAGACAACAGAGAATTTACAACAGAGACTGGAGTTTAGGAGGACGCTGGGGCAGGGCAGTACACGCCCCTTCCCCCCTCCCTACCCCACTCCTACCATGTGGGGAGCAGGTGAGGAAGAAGAGATGTTCAGCCTGAAGAAAGGACACATGAAAGAAAGCTGTGTAGCGAAAATTTAAAGGGCTGGCATGTGAGTGACGGTTCCAACTTGATCCATCTAGACCCAGGATATAAAACTCGGGCCAAGAAATACAGATATGACTTAATATGAAGGAGAATGTCAGCGGAAGCCTTCAAGGATGTAATGAGGGGGCTCAAGAGTGCTTCTTCCTCCCTAGGGGACGGGCTGCACGGGGCAGAATCTAAGCACCACGCAAGAGGTCAGCTAAAACTTGCTACTCAATATGTGGTCTGAAGACCAGCATCATGGGATCTCTTGGGGCCGTGTTAGGAATGCAGGCTGTCCAGTCCGCCCACACCAACTGAATCAGACCCTGCATCTTAACAAGATGACTCCCCCCCCCCCCCCGCCCCCTTGCTGGTGAGGACCCGATGTAAGCCACATTGTTACATGAGAAAACCAAAACCATTCCTAAAATCAAATTTGCTCTGGGCCATCAATCAAATGTTTATTTTTTTAATGTTTATTTATTTATTTTAAGAGAAAGACTGAGGAGGAGGAAGGGCAGAGAAAGAGGGAGAGAGAGTCCCAAGCAGGTTCCACACTGTCAGCTTGGAGCCCAATTCAGGGCTCGATCCCACAAGCCGCGAGATCATGACCTGGGCCAAAATCAAGTCGGAAGCTTAACTGACTGACCCACCCATCAATCAAATATTTAAAAATAAAATGAGGGGCGCCTCACTGGCTCAGTCGGTGGAGCAAGTGACTCTTGATCTTGACATTGTGGGTTTTAGCCTCACATTGAATGTCAAGGTTACTGGGGCGCCTGGGTGGCTCAGTCGGTTAAGCATCCGGCTTCGGCTCAGGTCAGATCTCACAGTTCGTGGGTTCGAGCCCTGCGTCGGGCTCTGTGCTGACAGCTAGCTCAGAGCCTGGAGCCTGGAGCCTGTTTCAGATTCTGTATCTCCCTCTCTCTCTGACCCTCCCCTGCTCCAGCTGTCTCTCTCTGTCTCTCAAAAATAAATAAAAAAGCATTAAAAAAAATTAAAAAAAAAAAGAATGTCAAGGTTACTTAAAAATCAAATCTAAAAAAAAGAGAAAAGAAAGAGAGAGTGTGGAGCTGGATGTGGAGCTGGATGTGGGACTTGAACCCATAGTCATGAACCATGAGATCATGACCTGAGCTGAAATCAGGAGTAGGATGCTTCACCAACTGAGCCACCCAGGCACTCCAAACATGGGTGGCTCAGTCAATTAACTGTCTGACTTTGGCTCAGCTCATGATCTTGAGGGTCTAAGTTTGAACCCCGCATCGGGCTCTCTGCTGTCAGCACAGCTCCTGCTTCAGATTTTCGGTCTCCCTCTTTCTCTGCCCCTCCTCCACTCGCTCATGCTCTCTCTCTCTCTCTCTCTCCCAAAAATAAATAAACATTAATACCTTTTTAATAAAGAGTTCTTACAAATCAGTAAGACCAAGAATTTCATAGAAAAAAATGGAGAAAGAATTTAAACATTTCATAGCAAAGGAAATGCAAATAAAATGCCTTTTAAAACAGGTGAAAGCGTGCTCCATGTAACTCACACAGAATGCAAATTAGCAGTGATAAAATACCATGACTTAGGTTGACAAAGATCAAGTAAGTTTAGCACTGTGGTGAGAAGGAAACAGAGACCCTCATACGACGGCACCTCTATGGTGGACAGTCCGTCAAATTTAAAGTGTACATACTTTTTGGCCCAGCTAGTCCTTTATGTTTTTTTTTTTTTTTTTTTTTTTTTTTTTTTTTGAAAGACAGAGAGAGAGTGCGAGCAGGGGAGGGTCAGAGAGAGAGGGAGACACAGAATCCGAAGCAGATTCCAGGCTCTGTGCTAGCTGTCAGCACAGAACCTGATGCGGGGCTCGAACCCAAGCCTGAGCCAAAGCTGGATGCTCAACTGACTGAGCCCCCCAGCTAGTCCTTTAGATACACATGTGTAAAATGACATATGTTCAAGAATATTATTTATTTTAAAAAATTGTTTTAATGTTTTTATTTATTTTTGAGAGAGACAGCGTGAGCAGGGGAGGGTCAGAGAGAGAAGGAGACACAGGATCTGAAGACAGGCTCTAAGCTCTGAACTAGTGGTCAGCACAGAGCCTAACGTGGGGCTCGAACCCATGAACTGTGAGATCATGACCTGAGCCGAAGTCAGATGCTTAACCGACTGAGCCACCCAGGCGCCCCTCAAGAATGTTATTTAAATACAAGTCACAATAGCCAAAGATTGGAAATAACCTAACTGTGCGTTAATATAGGTCTGGTTAAATTAATTGCTCACATGCATGCAATAGAATGCTATGAAGCCGCCAAAAACAGTAAGGCAACTCTGTAGGATCTGAAATAGATCTTCCACATAGGGAACACCTGTCTTTACTGCTCACTCAACTTACAGTGGCACTTGTTCCTGGGTGGCTAGAGGCATGGTCCCTTTCTATGCTGCAAAGACTGGGGTCCTTTCCTGGTGTCGAAATAGAAAAGCAGCAGAGAGGGCAGCCTGCAGCTGGCCTGAGTCCTGGGAGGTCAGACCCTGCACCTTCTCTCACCATTGCAGTCACGGTTCTCAGCTCCACCTTCCCTGAGCCCTGGAAAACCCGTGCAGATGCAGCTGGGTTCTCACTGCGTTTCAACTCCATTCCTGCCTCGTCCATTAATATGTGTGTCCTGAAGCTTCTTACATTTTCTTTGGTGAATTTCACGAGCTCAGGGAAGCTTTCACCGAATTCTAACGAAGTGCCCACTATGTGTTGGACACTGCGGTGGGCTCTCCTAATTCAAAACTAGTTCAATAGCACGTAGCTTCTACTCTGAAGGAGCTTACAGTCTTTTGGGGACAATAGTCACATGAGCAAAACAAACATCATGGTGTTAGCACAGTGATAGGGAGATGCCCAGGGTGTCAGGAGGATGCAGAGGAGAGGGGCTGCCCTGGTCGTGGTGGGGGAGGGGTGAAATAAGGGACGTTTTCCTGGTGGAGAAGGTTCTATGGCCCAGCCTTAATGATACATGCGTTGCTCAGCATTTGCAGCTAGTGAGGGCTTTTATGCTTGGTGCTCGTCATCCCCCTTTCTCCCTGTCCTCCGCAGAGCTGTCCCAAGTAGGGGAAAGGGTGAAATGGAGGGAAGTTAGACTATCGTGTAGACTCTAAGACACTGCTGGGAGAGGTGGTGCCTTAGGGTGTAGGTTTGGAAGGGGACAAAACTAATCCGGGACTACTAAATCTTGTTTTATCAAAGGTCCTACTAGGATTTACCCTACTGCCTTCCGAGGAACCCTCTCCTCTGTGGATGCTCCCAGACAAAGGCCCAGGGCGCAGGTGCACTACACATGGAGGTGCTGGGCCGCGCTCACCATTCCCCTGTCCCTCTCTCTCACTCCTTTGCCCACCACACCTCACATCTTTTGCCCCTCAGGGTCCAGAAGATGATGTACCTTCTGTCCCAGGATGCTCCAAAGCACCATCATGCAGAGGGCATTAGCTGGCCAGCCACAGGAGGGACTGATCCCACATCTGTGTGAGCTTTTGGCTTCCTCATTTGAAGTCTTCGAAGTATTTGCATTTCCTGACATGCGGGCTACGTGCTGGGGATGTTGGGGGTGACGTTATTGGAGGTCTTTTGGAGGTTGGAGGCAGTCATCTGGGACTTCTCCCCGGACTCACCTCTGGAGAAAATCTGAAGCCAGTGTCGGTGGGAGTGCTGCTCTCAGAGGAGCAGGTGAGGAGAACTTTAGACCCCTCTGAGTAGGGACCCGTTCGTCTTGAGGCTGGGTCTTGCAGAGCCAGGGAGGGGCTTCCTGAGTAAATAAGTACCTTCAAAGGCTGATTGATTCCCAGCACCCAGAGCCCAAGGTGACAGCTTCTAGCTGACCTACCCTTCAAATTTAAATCCCAGGGCTGCCGCAGTGAAGGGCAAGCTTCCAGAACGCTCAGAGAGACCAAGAGGCTCCTCTCTGCTGCCTGCATCCTCCACTCCCTGTCCAGGACCCCTCCCCGGATAAAAGTCTTCTTGTGCGAAAAGCTCCCGTCTGAAGCGTTGGAAATCCTATAAGCCGACTGCATTAGCTACATGTCATAAATATTTATGCTCCTGCTGACGTGTGTCAGACTGTGTGTGTGTGTGCAGGGTAGGGCCTCCTGACAGACACAGAGAAGGCAGATTTCAGGTCACGGGAAGGAAGAATGTTCTAACCCAGAGCACTGTCTAGGGCTCCAACATGTGCTGGCCTTGGGATCTAGACTGGATGTGCAGAGATGGGGGGCCAGCACCAGGGATGCTGTAAGAAGAATTCTCGGGGCACCTGCCCGGCTCAGTCAGTTAAGTGTCCAACTTCGGCTCAGGTGACCATATCACGGTTTGTGAGTTCGAGCCCCACGTCGGGCTCTGTGCTAGCAGCCTAGAGTCTGGAGCCTGCTTCCGATTCTGCATCTCCCTCTCTCTCTCTCTGCCCCACTCCTGCTCATGCTCTGTCTCCTGTCTCTCTCAGAAATAAATAAACATTAAAAAACAATAAAATAAGAAGAAGAGAAGAATTCTTAATAGGGCGAGAAGGAGAAATCTACACCCTCTCGGCCCACTCCAGGCCCAGCTTCTATGATTCTGTAGAACATAAATGGTCACTGTGACTTAGTGAATGACACATGGAGGACAGGGTTCATGCTCCGGGTCCTGGCTGTCACAGAGGCCATCTTGTTCCACCCTCCTCAGTGCCCAGAGGGTCATCCTAACCATTTCCCACCTCACAGAGGAGGAAGACGAGGCCCAGATGGTGATGTGGCTTGTCTGTGACCACACAGCTGCGACTCAAATCCAAGCCCTTGGCTCCAAGACCACAGCTCTTTTCTCCATGATGTGACTACTTGCCCAGTCAACCCCTTGTGGCACACACTTTGGCCACGTCACCATCCTGTCGGCAGGGGGCCATGCCGCTCATCCTGGCCACCTGCTTTGAAGATGGGTGGGGGGCACTGTGCACAGCACAGGCACCTGGAAGGAGGCTCACCCAATCCGACACCCTGACTGGGAATGCAAGGGGTGGGAGGGTAGCACGGTTGGGCCGTGTGTTCACCTGTATGGCTCAGCAGGTGCCCCATGTGCAGGGCCCACACATGGTCCAGACGGGGGGCCAGGAGCAAGCCTCCCCTGGCTCCCCAAAGCAGGAGAGCCCAGGGTAGGGTGAAGAGGTAACCTGGGGCACTTTAGAACCCCAACAATTCCTTCAAAGCCCTTATCCCCAATAACCAGAATTCAGTACTGTGCCTGGGCCGCTGGCATGAGCTCATGAAAGCCCCCTGGATGCCCCCCTTCTTAGCTCTGCCCTCAGGCTTCACACTGGTGGCAGGCACTGGCCGTGGTGGGCGTGTCCACTCTGTGGACATCAGGGGGCAGCATTGCAATGAACCAAGGCAGCCCCTCCACCACCCCCAGCTGGTCGTTAGCCGCAGAGCAGTGCACCACTGCATGTAAGAACAGAGTCTAACAAAGCTTTAAGAGAAATTGCTAGGGGCGCCTGGGTGGCTCAGACAGTTAAGCCTCCGACTTCGGCTCAGGTCATGATCTCACATTCATGGGTTCGAGCCCCACATTGGGCTCTGTGCTGACAACTCAGAGCCTGGAGCCTGCTTCCGATTCTGTGTCTCCCTCTCTCTCTGTCCCTCCCTGCTCATGCTCTGTCTCTTTCAAAAAGAAATAAAACATTAAAAAAAATTTAAAAGAGAAATCCCCAATGATCAACCTTAAGTACCTCCTTCTTTGAAGAAATCTGGACCTGCTGGTACACTTACTTATTTTCATAGCGCCCTGCACTTTTCCTCCCAAACTCGTATATGTGTATGTATTAAAATGAAGTTTATATTTAAAATCAATTACATATTTTATTACATCCATATACATGTTTATATGATTTTTTAAAAATTGAAAATCCATCTTCTCACTAGTGCGCAGGCCCCGTGAAGGCAGACGCGGGCCCAGCCCCAGCCTCCAGCCTTAGGTGTTTCAGATATACTTGTTGAGTGAATGAATGAACGAATGAATGGCGCCCAGTCCTGCCCTGCCATGGCCACCATCCACCGAGTGCCCCTTACTTTAGAACCAGAAGGCCTTGGGGGAGACCAATCCCACCCCTTCGTCTTCTGACCTCGAACAGTTTGCTGAACCTCTGGGGGTTTCCACATGCGGTGCTGGTGACCCACAAAATGGAGCAGGAAGCTCTCCCGCCTCCCGCATGGGGCTGTTGCAAGGACTAAGCAGGAGCATGCGTGTGAGCCGCCTCAGTGTGTGACGTAGACGGGGTGCTCAGCAAACAGGGACTAGACGGGCATTGGCCTTACACCCTCTCTCACCTCACCCCAGGGCCGACCCTGTGATGTGGTCGGGGCTGTCTCTACCACGTACCCTGCCTGCCCTGTGCCCACAGAGAGCGTTCCTGCACATCTCCAACAGCCCAGCTCTGCACATCCTGGAGGGTCCCTCCTTTTCCTTGGTGACTTCTCAGTCGTCACTCCTCTCTCTTCTGAAAGATCTTAATAATATTTTTGAAGTGACTGTCCAATCCTTGCTTGATTATACACTGTCTTTATCTCCTACGTACCGTCCAGGAGTCCCAAAGGCAGGGACGAGGCACCTAGTTCTGAACTCGTAGGCAGTGCACACACCTGAGAAGAAACCAAACGGAGGTGCTGGACTCCCCCCAGAACCCTCTGGAGGGGACCCTTTCCTGCCAGGCGTTGGGCCAGGGCAGGAATACGAGCTCAAAGAGGCCGGGGGAGGCAAAAACAAGTATAACGCCACGTAATAAGGCTGTGCGAAGGGATGCATTGGGTTTTGGAAGCACAGAGGAAGTTAATAATTAAGTCTGTGTTGGGGGCAGGGGGGAGGGATTGGACGGGAGAGAAAAGGGGAAGCAAGAAGGGAGGGAGAGAGGAAGGAATTCTTCATCCTAGTCAAAAAAGGAAGTTTGATGGAGAGAAAAGGGCATTTTCTCACCTTTGCCTCTTGCAGACTCAAAGCGGGAAAAGGTACTTTGTTCCTGATTGATGGGTTAGCAAAATTCACCTCGTACACCGCTGAGGCAAGGCTGGTGGGAGATTCTTCTGCCCCTGGTCCCTGCAAGTCTTTCCTTCTCCCTATTGGAAAATGTCATGGAAAGATGCCCCCTCAGGACCCGATCCGCCCAGCACTGGATGGGGTGCGCCTTAGCCAGGTGGCAGGTGGCAGCTCAAGGGTCTCGCTCTCCTGGAGTGGCTTCCCTGCCCCGGGGCACTCTTAGCCTTCTCGAAGTGACTGACTTGACAGCTCTTCAGAGTCTGGAGGGTCCCAGTAGCAGGCCCCTCACAGCCCTGCCTTTTCCCTTGGAGCCAAGAGGCGACACTGGAGACCGGATCCTGTGGGGTGCCGGGAGGGGGTAGGAGGGAAGCTCCTCTCTGAAAGCAGGGAGCACGTGGTGTCATGGGAAGCTCTCAGGGTCTAGAGCCCATAGTCTTGGGTTCACATCCTTGCTGTTCTATTTGCCGGCTGTGTGACTCTAGGACAATCACTTCCCCTGTCTGAACTCAGGGTCTTCGGGGCGCCCGGGTGGCTCAGTCGGTTGAGCGTCCAGCTTCAGCTCAGGTCATGATCTCACGGCTTGGGGGTTCGAGCCCCGCGTTGGGCTCTGTGCTGATAGCTTAGAGCCTGGAGCCTGTTTCAGATTCTGTGTCTCCCTCTCTCTCTGACCCTCCACTGCTCACACGGTCTCTTTCTCTTTCAAAAATAAATAAAAATATTAAACACACACACACACACACACACACACACACACACACACACACACACACACAGGGTCTTCACCAACAAAGGGCTGTACGGTCACTTTTTACCAAAGAGTTGTGAGGTTAAATGAAAGGTTGTCTGCGTGAAGGCACCTAGCACAAAGCACCGCGCTCCTTACAGACTCCGGGAATGTGTTATTCCTTCCCAGCGTGCGCACTGCTCACTGCCTGTGACCAGCTGCCCATCCTTCCATCTCTGCCAGCTTCCTAAAAATGTGTTTAACATTTGTTTATTTGTGAGAGACAGAGTGCAAGCAGGGGAGGGGCAGAGAGAGAGACAGAATTCGAAGCAGGCTCCAGGCTCTGAGCTGTCAGCACAGAGTCCGATGTGGGGCTATTTCTTTGCCTTGGGCAGACCCCCCCCAGCCAGTGGCATTCAGAAAGCTTTGTGCCCCTTTGCCTAGGAAGTTGCCCGGCCCGCCAGTGCGAGCCAACAGGTCCACACTGGGTGAGCTGAGGGGTCTGTGGCCTCCTGGCCTGCAGCCCTGGAAGAAAGTGTGGGTGGCAGAGAGGTGTGAGAGAGTCAGGGGGCCTCGGGGGACGCGGAGGGGCTGCCTCACATCTGCACCCCCAGAAGGTAAACAGGACAGCCAACAGCAGCTCCTGGAGTCCCCGCCTCTAGGGCCCTCAGCCGGTCTCCCTCTGAAAGGCCGAGCAAGCACATGCAGCTGTCACAGGATGCCTGCTGCCACCAACCCAGGTCTGGGCAGCAACCAAGCTGGGAAATTCTAATTCCAAGCACGGAAAACCTAAGGGTTGGTGATCTAGTCTATCAACGAGGAGAGTGAAAGCCAGAGGGGCTGAGTGACTCGCCCAGGCACATAAGCTGGCTGGCTGAGGAGCTGCCGGTGGGTGACAGCCTCTGCCTTGGGGGAGAGGGCGCTGGTTCAGGAAGCTGCCCATCCCCCAGAGCAGCCCTCACTCGGGCCACACCCACTGGATGCTCAGACACACTGGGAGTGTGCCCACCCCCTGCCCTCCTCCTCACCATGTAGCCCAAACACCTAGAGCAGTGTCTGAGTACATAGGAGGCCTTCAAGAACATTCGACATACAAATGGGTGGCTGTGATGGGTCAGCTCCCTGAAAGAAACAGGAGACACACGGCGACTAAGGGGATTTGAGGAAGGTTCAAACAGAGGAACCATTCGAAAAGGCACCGCAGGCTACGGGGAAGCCACAAGATGTGGTGTGGTACCCAGGCACCAGCACGGCGGGGCTCTGAGGCACCCTAGCCTAGAAGGGGCAAAAGGGGACAGCCTGCAGGCTGTCAGCAGGACTTTTAAGGAGAGGTGGGGTGCTGGGGTGCGGCCTACAGAGGAGCCAGGACTTTGATGAGGAACCAGCCAGCCTGAGGCAGGCCCGCCAGGAGGGGCTGGGACCAATGTTCCCGGGCTTCTCCTGCTCTCTGACCCCCTGTTTTGGGGCTCCCCTTGGCCAAACACTGTCGGAAGCAAATCAGCCACCGTTGAGAACCAGTGCCTTAGATGGACTCTCCCTAGGGCCAGCCCCCTGGGCCCGCCCTGTTCGATTTCCTTGTTTCCTGGGAACTCATCAGAGCTCTCAGTGTTAAATCCAGTCAGTTACACAGCACGCGCAAACAGCCGTTTGCAAGCAGCAGCAGGCAGTAATTTTTGGAAAAGAGATACATAAGAATATATACATATACAATAGGAAGCTGTTTAAATACAGATAGGATGTATTTATTTATCCCTACCTTGTTTCAAAATGGATTTAAAGCAGCTTAAAGTAAATTAAAACAAGCGAAGGGAAATGAGACAATAGGAACATAAGAGTGTGCATTTTAGATGGAGGTTCGTAACCAAACATATAACATGAAGGATTGCGTGCTTGCTAAAGATGGGCTATAAATTTAGTTCCCTGCTCCTGGTATCCAACTCAAAAAGGGAAGCAGGGCCAGCTATTAGTACGGGCGGGGAGCTTTCCATGGCGCAGACCCTCGGAGCGCAGCCAGCCTGATGGCGGCTTTCCCACAGTGACCTGTCTCGGGGCCCCAGCACCTGCCCCAGGCAGCATGTGGTTGGATTAGCAGCATAACTGTGGCGGGCGATCTGGCAGATTGGGGTTCAGCCTTGAACCTCCCTTGGTGGGAATTGGCGCCGATGCCCAGGCCATGCCCAGGGTTGTTTCGGGAGCTGGAGGGATGAGCAGGTAGCGTGTCTTTCTGGTGGCTTCCAGGAATGGAATGGAGCACTGTGCTTGGGCTTTTTCTCCTTCTTTCTGGGTTTGAGGGTGTCTCTTTAGCATACAATCATCTTACTTTGGGACTGAGGACATGATATCCGTTTTACAGATAAAAGTAATAACTGATGTTTATCAAGCACTTAGCAGGGACCAGGCCCGCATGACGTGCTTCACACACATTATATCGATCTCCGGAATAACCCAACGAGCCAGGCACAGATGAGAAAACTGAAGTTTACAGATAGGAAACCGAGATTTATACAAAGTTAAGCAACTAGCCCGTATCCCATAGTTAGTAAACAGTGGAGCAGGGACTGACTCCAGAGTCCATGCTTGACCCCCCTGCCTCCAGTGGGAAAGCTGGAGGTCATAGAAGAGAAAGAGTCAAGAGGAACAAAATATTCATAAGGGGTCCCAGTCCATACCTCCTCCACTTCAGGGAATCCCTACCTCTATGCTCAGGAGGAAAAAAGAATTGGTTTTATAAGATGCAGACCAATCTTGTCTTTAATTAAAACTCTGATATACTCTTCCTTATGGGGTTTTGCATTAATTTTGATTTTTTAAAATATTGCATTAAAATATGATTCATCTTGATTACATTTTGGCGCTCCCTTAAAGTATGCACGCCAGATGTGAGTGCCTTGCTCACCTCCCCCTAATTCCAGCTTCCGGAGAGCCTAACGCTGTCTACTCCTTGCTTTCAGCTTGTTCCACCGGATCAGCCACCACAGTTTCCTTGTCATGTGAGAGGAAATAGCCTGGTCCCCTCTGCCTGACAATCAGTCCTGTTATAAGAACCAAGAGGAGAGGAGGCTGGGAAAGCAAATCCCATGGAGCTGTTTTTTTTCCCAATGATGATACCAAATGCTCCCAGACTTCACAGCGTCCACCCTGCCACACCAGCCGGGGGAGGGGGCAGGCACTAAGATACAAGGGCACAGGGTCTCACCTGGGGTCACACCACCAGGGTAGGTTCTTGGCCCAGGCTTACCCCACCGCCTCACCCTGCTTCTCAGTCCTGGGCTTCTCAGGTCCTGCTGGGAATCACAAGTCAGGTGACTCCTGGCCCTGACCCCTCCCTCTCTGGGAGTCTGAGGGATGTCTCTCTGCGTTGCCTCAGCAGGCTGAGAAACCCAATCCAATCCAATCTATAGGAACAGCAAATGGACTCTATGGAGAAAACATAGGATGATGTCTGAGTTAATAAGATAACAATTTAATATGCTTCTCTCCCCTACCCCCAGAGTCCGTCTTAAACAAGCTAGCAAGTGTTCACAGTTTGCCTTTAAGTAATTTAGAGAAGGTATTTGAAATTCCCATCTGCCCTGCTCCCCAACCAGCGATGTTTCTTGTCACTGGCTAACAGCATTTAAAATATTTACAGCCCTTTCTTTGCCCTGGGGGTATATCAGAATAAATCATTGTTACCACCAATAAATCAAAAATTAATCTCCAGAAAGCTCGATACCTGTCCTATCCCTCACATAACAAGTAGCAGAATCTATCCAAGAGTCTTGGCATCAACGGAATCTGCGTTCCCCTAGCATCTCCAGGGAGGAGGTGAATTATAGGCAAAGGGAGCCAGGGCTCCACACTGCCCCCTGGTGGAGCCGCTCCAGGATCCAGGCCAGCAGAGCCCTCACTGACCATAACCCCTGGCTCTGCGACCCTGACTTCATACCAAATCCTCCCCAGACACCACAGTCTCCTTTCATCCTGGGACGGAACCTCCTCCTTTGCCCTTTTTCCTCCTCATTATTTTCTTGTCCTCCATTTAGATGTCCCTCCTCTGGTATTCTCAGTCCTTTGTTCTCTTACCCAACTCTGCTTAACCTCCATTGATCCTTTCCTCTTTCTTTCCCTTTCCCTTCCTTTGAAAGTTCCCTACCTCCTCTTCCTTCTATGTGTCTCTTGCTTTGGAATTCATGGCAGAAGAGTTAGAAATCTAGCATGTGTGTTATGTGCCAAGTACTGAGCTAGGCAATTTGCCACATCTCAGTTAATCCCCAAACAGCCCTACAACGCCATCCCCATTTTACAGATGTGAAAACTGACACTCAGAGGAGTTAAGTAACTGATAAACTACTTGCATAAGCGAATAAGCGGTAGACTCAGCCCACACTCCTAACCACCAGGGTACCACACACATGCTCAGAAGATTGGTCAGGGTTGGAAGTTATGTTGAGTGCCATTTAGATACAGTGAAATTTTAAATGAAGAAAGTGATATTGTAAAAAAAAAAGATGACACTGTAAAAATTTTAAATCTCTGTTTCAGAAATACTTATCTGTGAAAACATAGGCAGAAAATGCTCTCATTGGCTAATCCTGGATGGGAGTGGGTGATGCAAATATTTATTGTTATTACGTATTCCCAATGCCCTTTTCTCTATATAAGAAGTAGTTCATACATTTTTTAAGTTAGCAGAAATATATTCTTGGGGCTGTGTGGAAAATGAAGGGTCATGAGGTTCTGGACGTGAATTAGGGAATGATACCGGAAGTACAGGAAGATACGGTAGCTTGAAAAGAGGCAGGAACTACACAAATTGGAAAGATATTGAAGAAGTGGGCTGGGCATGAGAAGTGAGGCTAACACCCAGGTTTCTTTGGCTGGATGGCAGTGAGTTAGGTCCCTGGAAAGAAGTGGGAAAGGGTGGCGCCCTGCCAAGAGAGCTCAGAGACACTTGTCCGGCTGGGTTTGCGGCTACACCGGAGGGTAGCCTTGGGGACACAATGGAGAAGATGCGGTCACTTCCGAAGGGAGTATGACGTGAGCTGAGGCCCAAGGGTGGACCCTTGAGGAACCAAGGTCTATTATCTTTCTATGTCTCTGGCCACAGAGGGGCCTGAGACGTAGAGAGATGATCAAGAATTTATGTTCTCAGGGAAGCCAAAGGAGGAGTGAGTTTCAGGAAAGGATTGGGAGGAATTGAATGTGCAGTGTCTACATCCCACTAGTACCTTCTTCGTGGACACCTGACTCTTCCTTTGCCCATCTTCTGGTGCTAGAAGCTCTCTCTGTTAGCATCAAGTACAGCCTCAGCCTCCCTAAACTGTATGAAGAAAGATACGAAAAGAAGCCACACAGGCTCCTCCAGCATTGCGAGGTCTGCATGGGGTGGACCGAGGTTCCGAGAGGGGGTAAGAATGCAGGCAAGGCATGGGCGGGCTTTCCTCTGTTGTGCCCTTCTTTTCCTTTATATGACCAGAGTCTCAATAGTGTGGGATTGAATTTTTTTTCCTTTTCCCTCTGCTTTTGTCCAGCCCAAACTTCTACTACTTGCATAGACTTTCTATATGCCTCCTGCTAATGAGGTTCTTTCTCAACTTGTTATTCTCTCTGTAACTACCTGAATTTAGAGAATTTATATTTGTCATGACTATAAAATAACACATGCTCACTGCAGAGAATCTGGAAAAGGCAGAAAATTGCAAAGAAAATGAAATTCACCCATGATTCCACCACCCAAAGATAATCTCCGTTATTAACATCTTGGTTTATTTCATTCCATTTTTCCCCCTATACATGTATGTATATTTTATAAAGGTTTCATAAATGCACCATAATCAGAATGTATTATGTAGGAGAGATATTACTGCGACAATAAAGACTCAAAATTTGCCATGGTTTAACACATTAGAAGTTTATTTGCTGCTCATGAAATGATCTTGGCCAATTATTCAGGTTTGCAGGGTAGCTCTGCTCCACAAAGACGTTCAAAGACCTGAGCTCCTTCCATTTTATGGGTCCACTATCTCCTTAGGCCTCATTATGTCTCCATCCAGTTCTCAAGTACGGAAAGAGCACAGGAAGGAGACACAACCACTCTTCAAAAGTCTTGGCTCAAAGGGGATGCACCCTTCTGCTCACAGTCCACTGGTGATAACTTAGTTCTGTGTTCCCACCTGACACCAGAGGAGGCTGGGAAATGTAGTCCAGCCATACCCTTGGCTACAACTCTCTTTCTGATAAAGGAGACAATGAAGGGTGGCTGGTGGCTCTGTTGGTTAAGCGTCCAACTCTTGGTTTTGGCTCAAGTCATGATCTCACAGTTCATAAGTTCAAGCCCCCCTTTGGGCTCTGCACTGTCAGTGTGGAGTCTGCTTGAAATTCTCTCTCTCTCCCTTTCTCTCTCTACTCCTCCCCTACTTTCTCACTTTCTCTCTCTCTCTTTCTTAAAATAAATAAATAAACTTAAAATAAAGAGAGAGACAATGGATTTTTGTGGACAGCTAGGGACTTAGGCAATGTATCCTGTGACACTTACATCCTATATTTCCCTAAGTTCTCCGCATCTGACCTGTTTGCTATAAATGTCTTGTTCCCCCACACCTCATTTAGCTTACACATGCATTCACGCCCTGGTGCAGGTGTTGTCCCAGAGCTTAGAGCTCCTTTACCAGCCCTGAGCCTCCTAGGCTGCCTTAGGTGTTACTCCTCTGTGCTCCCACATCCCACTGTGGTGATGATGACTCAGTGGTCTCCACCATTAGACCATGAACTTCTTAGTGCATCATTTGACACCTCACTAGAAATCAGTAATTCATGTTGTTGAGTTCTATTGCGCAATAGTACTCAGTGGACTTGCTAAGCAAGATAGGGAATAAGTAGGAGAAAAAGAGTGTTGGTGCTGATCAAGAAAGACAAGCCCCAGGAGTCGACTCGAGGGAGCCTCTGGGAAGAGAGTGGTGTGGGGCAGAAGTCCAGGGCTGGGCTGAGGGGAGTGGCATAACTCAGGGTGGTGGCCAGGTAAAGGGCAGTCTCACCAAACACCCTCCACAGGTCACTCCTTCTCAATCATTTCTAAGTTGAAGTGTTGACAGAATGATTATTTGGACAGTAACACAAAGACAATAGAGGAAACCAAGAGGAAGCAAGGCTCTAAAACATCAAGAGAAAGTAGTCAAAGGGCTTCACAGTCCCTGCCAGTCAACCGCATAGTCCTTGTCTCCATCCAGGCCTGGCTCTCCAGTCCTGCCCGTGCAAACCAGGGGTGGTAAAATCTATGCTCTTCCTTCCTTAAATGTCAGAACCTGGTTGTGCCTCTGGGTCCATGATGCTCCAGGGATTTCCCAGCGCAGTGGCCGGACCGAGATAGAGAGACCACGGGTGGGGTGCCTGGGTGATTTCAGCTCCAGTCATGATCCCAGGGCTTTGGGATAGAGCATGGAGCCTGCTTGAGATTCTCTCTTTCTCTCCCTCTGCCCCTTCCCCCCACTCATGCTCTCTCTCTCTCTCTCAAATTAAAAAAGTGGGGGTGGCGCCTGGGTGGTTCAGTCGATTCAACTTCTGACTCTTGATTTCAGCTCAGATCGTGATCTCACAGTTCATGGATTCCAGCACTGTGTCAGGCTCTACGCTGACAGTGCGGAGCCTGCTTGGGATTCTCTTTTTCCCTCTTTCTCTGCCCCTTCCTGCTTGCTCTCTCAAAATAAATAAATAAGTATTAAAAATAAAAGTTAAATTAAATTTGTAAAAAAGAGTCAATGGGTTTTGGAAGATGTAGGTACAGTAAATGAAAACTGTTCTTTCAAAGTGCTTGGCTGTAAAGAGGGAGAAGGATACACAGCTCAAAAGGGATATGAGTTTAATAAAGGGCTTTTGGAGGTGGTAGCAGAGGTGGTGGTTGTCTTGCTTTTGTTTAGTTTGTTTTTACAGTTATTGGAGAGACTTAAGCATGTTTATATGCTGAAGGGAAAGAGCCAGCCGAGGTTAAAATTATAGGACAGATAAATAGACTCCATCAAAATTTAATTTTTTTATTGTTTATTTTTGATAAAGAGGGTAGGGGGAGGTGAGAGAGGGAGACAGAACCTGAAGCAGGCTCCAGGCTTTGAGCTGTGTACACAGAGCCAGACGCAGGGCTTAAACTCACAAACCGTGAGATCATGACTTGAGCCGAAGTCAGACACTCAGAATACATGGAAGGACAACCAGTTTCGTATCCAAACAGCTGGAATTGTCAATCTTTTAATTTTGGCTTTTTAATGAGTGTGTAGTGGGGCCTTGTTGTGGGTTTAATTTTTACTTCTCTGACAATTAAAAATGTTGAGCATCTTTTCATGGCCTTATTGGCCATTTGTATATTCTTTTGAAGTGTCCATTCAAACTCTTTGCCCTTTTTTTAGTGTGTGTATTGGGTGTGATGCTTTTATAACTCCTAAAAGTATATGTATATCTTGGGGCACCTGAGTGGCTCAGTCAGTTAAGTGTCTAACTTCAGCTCAGGTCATGATCTTGTAGTTTGTGAGTTTGAGCCCTGCATTGGGCTCTGTGCTGACAGCTCAGAGCCTGAAGCCTGCTGCAGATTCTGTGCCTCCCTCTCTCTCTGCCCCTTCTGTGCTTGTGCAATGTCTCTCTATGTCTCAAAAATAAATAAACATTAGAAAATATATAAGATATATATATCTTTTTGTGGAAATATTATATATATATGTATATTTATGCATATATATTTGTCTTTTTATTTTCTTAACGTTGTCTTTAAGAGCACACAAACTTTACATTTTGATGGAGTCCAGGGGCATCAGGGTGGTTCAGTCGGTTGAGTGACCCACTCTTGACCTCAGCTCAGGATGAACTCGAGTTCAAGCCTTAATTTGGGGTCCATGCTGGGCATGGAGCCTACTTAAGATAAGAAATAAAAACAAGACGGAGGGGAGGGCTAATCTTGAACAAAACATGATAGACTTTTTCCTCTGAGATGTATCTGGAAGAAAGAAAGGGACAGCACTGGAGAACAAAGAGGTTTTGGGGAGTATGTATGGGGGGAAGGGGCAGGTAGTTGGGAGGAGCAAGAAGGCTCTTAGCGCCACAGGGGAACATGACCTTGTAACTTCAACAGTCCCAGAGCTCTCTCTGCCCTGAGGAACACCATGGTGGCCAGTATTTTTTGTAGTTGGCAAAGGTTGGCCATGTGGGTTTCAAAGGTGACCTACGGATACTACCAGTGAACCCAGGGGTCAGGCTGTGAGCCTGGGTTTACATCTCGGCCCATGTTATTTTTGCACAAAGCCATTCTGCAGTTACAGGAGAAATATCAGGTCCTGTAAACCATCCAGGAGCGTTCGAGATCTCAGGAAGCTTCTGGCCAAACATTATCATGCAGCAGGAACTGCAGGCTTTTGTTGTTGTTTTTTGCCTTGGGTTTTAGGGAAAAAGAGACAGCCCAGTGAAGTCTTACACATGTTATTTGGAAGTATTGTGACAGCCAAGAAATTGGGCTGGTGTCAAAAGAAACCACAGTGGCTGTTTCCTTTTTATTATTTTTTAAAAAGCAATTTTGATCTTTCAAGCCCTGTGAGGAAAAAGTTTACTAAATATACCTCTGTGGGGGTGTGTGTTGATTCAAGCATTTATCTTGTCTTTGATCCCAGAGGATACATTCTTCTGTCCCAGGCCTCCTCACCCTGTGCCTTCATACAAGCTTCTTCTACCTCAGGCCCCCCTCCCCAGGCTCCTAGAAGCTGTGGGATAAGGGGTGAAGGTTGGAGCATTTTCTGGAAAAGGTGGGACCAGCTCCTCACCTTCATATGTCTGCCTTATGACAACAAAAGGCAGAAGCCTCTTGAATATATGGCTTATGGAACAAATAGCCTACAGATGGGCCTGCGGTGGTTATGGTTGGATTCAGGGCTCAACACTTGTCACAGGAACGTGATTTTGGTCATCTCTGCCTTCCTCTATATTGGCTTTGGTCTTGGCCCTATTTTTAGAAATCTGATAACAAAAGCCAAGCCCCCCATTTCTCTCAGACTATCATTCCTCTAACGAAATGCCAGGAACTGACTTTTGTTGGCTCCTTTTGGCCTGACTTGGGTCATATGTCCATCTTTAACCAACCATTGCCACCAAGGAAATGCAACAGGCTGGCTTGCTGAGGACCTAAACCCAAAACAGGTGCTCTAGGAAGGAGTGGCAGGAAGGTTCCCCCAAAGCAATGTGGTAGGCGAATTACTCTGTGCAAGAAAATGAGTGATAGGAGAACCAAACAACCCGAGTCAACCACACTTGGAAGCATTAGGCAAGTTCTTCGAGGCAGACTATATGGCTCAGGCTACTTAGAAGAGGAAGAAAAGGTCAGTGGGTTTCCTAATTCCTACAGGGCTTGCAAAAGCATGATAGCTGCAAATGAGGTACTGTCAGCACTCGGAGAGATCGTGAAGGGATTCCCGAGACCAGGTTTCAAAGCTGTCCATCCTTTGGCCCCAGCCCTCTCTCCACCTCTCTAGATTAACCATCTACTCCAGCCTAACTAATCTCACTTAGAACAATATAAAAACTCCAGTTCAAATGGCCAAGTTAAAACAGAAACCCACCCCTTACTATTTGTATAACCTTGAGCAAGCCTGCTTCCTCTTCTGTAAAATGGGAATGATAGTACATACCTTCCTGACACCAGGTTAAAGGCAATAAAAGAGATTCTTTGTCCCCCCCGGAGGTCTGGTTATCCTCCTTTGGCCCTCCTCTCTCGGATCCATCACCAGCCCTTCTTTACTCTGCTTGGGGACCAGGATATGCACCCCCCTTTTGCCCTCTGCATCAGCTGGACTCCTTTGTCCTCTGGCTTCCATTTGTGTTTGACAGTGAGGTTGCAGTGCTCCTTACCTGCCCTTTCCCTGCACTTGGACCACATCTCTGGCCTTAGCTGTGACCCTCCGTGGATTGCAATTCC
Source organism: Suricata suricatta (assembly GCF_006229205.1). Lineage (NCBI taxonomy): Eukaryota > Metazoa > Chordata > Mammalia > Carnivora > Herpestidae > Suricata > Suricata suricatta. The sequence goes on along the minus strand of NC_043702.1, from coordinate 150,308,148 downwards.
CTCCACATGTTCCCTCCTCCATGATTCCACCTCCCATTTTTTTCCTTTGTTGACATTATGTGTTTCCATTGTCTTTTCAGCCTTGGATAGTGATGGATTTCCACCATTGCTAAGTCCTGAGTTCCTGAGCATCTCTCATTTGGTCCTTTAATCCTGCTCATACATACCTTTACATGTCTTTCATGCCTCTTCATTAAGATATCCTTATCTCTACCACCTGGCCTAGGTGCTCTTTCCTCAGACCCTGACCAATACAATAGTTGGTAACAGGAACAGTTTTAGGAAACAACCTTCATTTTTTAAAGGAATTATTTTCTTTATTTAACTTTATTTTAGAGAAAGAGAGAGAGAGAGACAGAGACAGAGACAGAGACAGAGCATGAGTGAGGGAGAGGGTCAGAGAGAGAGAATCTTAAGCAGTCTCCATGCTCAGCATGGAGCCCAACTCAGGTCTCAATCCTACAACTCTGGGATCATGACCTGAGCTGAAATCAAGAGTTGGATACTTAACTGACTGAGCCACCCAGGTGCTCCCTGGAAACAACCTTCAAAATCAGATTCTGGGACCAGGTTTCTCATTTATTTAATGTATGTATAAATGACCTTATTGCTGGTGGAAATGGGACACTGGTAATCTATGGCATGAAGTGTCATTTAGATTATTCAGATCATCATTGATAGTGATGTAGGATGGAGACCCAGTGGAAGACAAGGTTTTAAATGATCCAGTGACCACTGCACTTGATTGCTATGGCAACAATGGTAATTATAAGAACTACCAACAACATCTGACTATTCTGGAAAGTATGTGAGTGTGAGTGTGTATGTGTGTGTGTGAAAGAGAGAGAGAGACAGAGACAGAGAGAGGGAGAAAGAGAGAGAGGAGCTTTGGGCTTTAAACTTCCAACTCAAGACATACATGTAGAGCCACAAGGTTCTATGGAGGCCTTAAAAGAATTCCTTATTGCATGTAGCTTCAGAGGAGACATAGCTGTGCATTAAGCCTGAAGTCTAATTATGTGACTTGAAGATATGCAAGGCCTATTAGATGTACAACCTTACCAGCTCTTATGCTAATGGTAGTGTACTGGCCCTGAACAAGTTCGATGCTAAGGTTTGGATGAGGATATTTGGAATGACACAGATGAAATTGAGATTGACCAGCCACTAGTCCCCCTGAAACTCCATTGCTAGAGAAAGCAGTCCCTTGCATAAAAACTTCTCTATGGTCTCATACAGGGCAGTTGAGGTATACCTATTTTCTGGTAGACCTAGACCCACCTTATCTCACTGCTTCAAGGCTTGTAATGAGAGTCACAGCTCACCATAGCCCAAAGAAAACTGTGAAGGATCTTCTTCAAGAGGAGACCATTACACTCCAAAGAAATTGCAATGTCTTTTCATTTGTAGTATCAAGAACCTTGTGAACATGTATATGCAAATAGACTCCAATAATATTGGGCCAAGAAAGATAAAATATAGTTGGGTTGGCTCAAATTTGTCATTAGGGGAGAATCTACCTGGGATTCAAGATGTAACATGCTCGCTCAAGCATTTGGGAATGGCCTTAACAGTTTGTTTGGTTGAGTAATTAAATCCTAGGTTTAATAGTGCCATAGGGTGCCTGGGTGGCTTAGTCAGCTGAGGGTCTGACTCTTGATTTCAGCTCAGGTCATGATCCCAGAGCCATGGGATTGAGCCCCACATTGGGCTCTGTGCTGAGCATGGAGCCTGCTCAAGATTCCCTCTGTCAGGGGTGCCTGGGTGGCTCCATCTATTGAGTGACCAGCTCTTGATTTTGGCTCAGGTCATGATCCTAGGGTTGTGGGATTGAGCCCTGTGTCAGGCTCCATGCTAAGCATGGAGTCTGCTTGAGATTCTCTCTCTCTCTCTCTCTCTCTCTCTCTCTCTGTCTCTCCCCCTGCCCCACCCCTTCTCTCTTTCTTTTTCTCTGAAAAAAAAAAGTGCTTTATATCTAATGAAGCTGATAATGCCAGAACTTCCTTAGCATTATAGAAAGAATCCAAAGCTTAGGGTGTTGGGACATGGAAGTGTGTCTATTATATGTAACCCACTTCATCTCTCTGCGAAAGGCCCAGAGGATATTCCCCTCCCAAAAGAATTAAAAAGCTCATCAGTAAGAATACCAGCATCCTTGAGAAGCTCTGCATGGCTGTTCACTCTAGGTCGGAGTTAACAGTGGATGGTGCTGCCATTGAATGGAGATCTCTAAAACGAATTGTAAAAGTTGGAACCCCCAGTGGCAGGCTGTCAGAGACAAGTTACTGTAATAAGCCACAGGATAGAGTGATAATCAGATTGTTCCTCGTGGATTTATGGTGGTGGCTAATTGATCATAGAGATGAAAGGAAAAACACGGATGTATAAATTACTATGATATTGCTTAATTCATATCAGCCATGAGCCAATATAAACATAATATGAGCTGCATTTGTAATTTAAAAGGTTCTAGTAGCTACCTATTTGAAAAATAAAAAGAAACTATGACAATAATTTTAAATCTTTGATTTAACTCATGCCACTTTAACATGTAATCAATATAAAGCATTACCGATGTGATATTTGACATTTTTTGGTACTGTCTTTGAAATCCATAGTGTATTTTGCGTGCAAGCACAGCTCAATTAGGACTAGCCACATTCCAAGGGCTCAATAACCACATGTGACTAATAGCTACCACATTAGACAGCATAGATCTACATAATTGAGAAAATTATTGCTGTGGCAGGTAGAAACCTGATTCAAGCAGCCAGAGTGATCGTTTTTACTTTTCTACCCAGTTTGCTAAGATAAGCGAGTGCACAAACTCAGAACCTTTTGACTGAGGAAGAGGTCAGATCCCTTTAAGGAAGAAGCCTGAAAAGTGACTATGAGTAAATTCTGTGCATTTCTTCAAAACGTCCCAAGAGGTACCTGAGGGGCCATTTGCTGCAGTGACTGAGCACAAGAGAAGGGAAACACACAGACCTTGGATACTAGCTCTGAACTGATGCTAATTTCTGAGGACCCTAAAACCACCATGGTCCATCAGCCACAATGGGGACTTACGAAGGTCTGTTGATGTATAAAGCCTTGGCTTGAGATGTCTTACAATTACTCTACCAGAACCATGTAACAGACATAAATGAGAACTGGAAGAACCCCCACATTGGTCCCCTGATCCATGGAATGAGAACTACTAGGGGAGCAAGGCCAAGGGGAAGCTTCTGGAAAGCCAACAGCACCCATCCTCCTGCCTGCCAGAAGACTAAACCAAAAAGGCAATACCACATTCCCCAGGAGTACTGCAGTGATTAGCTGTGAAAGATGGCAAGATGATGGTTCCCATCATATCCTGGCTTTAATACGTACTTGGTCAGGGAAAATGCCATGTAAGTTGTGGAGAGTAACTGTGGGTGGTGCTACACTCAGGTGGGTCGTTGCTGCTGGTTGCAGCTGTTATTTTGATGTAGTATCTTTACTGGAGAAATGGCATCTGGTGTACAACCAGTGACTGGACAAATTATTTTTTTTATTTATCTTAATTAGTGATAACAATCAGCAACAGCCTGTCTTCATCTGCCTACACTCATGGTCTTCAGCGTAATGTCAACACTCCCTCTTTTATATAATCCAAAAGATGTTTGATACCTCACAGTACTTCTTGCTTGCCCATTATATGGATGACATTCTGTCACTTGAACCTGGTGAGCAGGATGCAGCAAGACCCTTGAAGCCTCTCTAAGATAAAGGCACGACAGAAATTAGGGAGAAAAACCTCACAAAATTTAGAAGACTAACACACTGATGAAATGCCTAGGGTCCCAGTAGTCTAAAATATCTTGGAATGGCCCTTCCAAAGTTAAAGTTAAATCTCTCCACTTTGCACGATGCATTACAAATAAAAAGACCTCATGCTTGGTGGGTCCCTTTGAACTTTAAAAGCAATATTTAGGCATCCTATCTGCCCCATTTGTTCAGTAACTCATACGGCTGCCATTCTAGGGTGAGTCCCAGAACCTGGGTACCAAGCCCAAGCTGCAGTTGGTCTGTCACTTGGACAGACCCAGAAACTTGAATGACACTAGAAGTATCTGAACATTAAATTTTTTTTAATTTTTATTTTTGAGAGACAGAGCATGAGTGGAGGAGGGGTAGAGAGAGACAGAGACACAGAATCTGAACCAGGCTCCAGGCTCTGAGCTATCAGCACAGAGCTCGATGCAGTCCTTGATTCCATGAACTGTGAGATCATGACCTGAGCTGAAATCAGATGCTTAACTGAATGAGCCACCCAGGTGCCCCAAAGTACCTGAACATTTAACCAATGGATACCATATACTGATGCAACCTAAGCTGTTGAGTATGAACTGAGTGTTGTCCACCAAATCATAAAGTTAGGCATGTGCAAAATCATTCCATTATCTTACAGAGGTGGTGGAGACCTGGATAGGCACAGGTGAATTGAGACTCCCACAGCATCTACTTCTGCTGTTTCACCATCTCTTCCTCAACCCATATAAATGGTCCCATGGGAGCTTCCCCCTGTTAACAGAAGAAGGAATAACTATAGGCCTGGCTTATAGATAAGTCTGTTTGCATGCAGGCGCCAGCCAGAAGTGACTGGTGCATTACAAGGATGGCCCTGAAAGACAGTGATAAAGAAAATTCTCCCAGAAGTTTGGACAAAATGTCTGATTCACTTGGAAAGAAAATGGGCCGAAGTACAAATCTATACAGTCTCATGGACAGTGGCTGACACTTTAGTTTGATTGGTCAGGGACTTTGGAAGGACTAAGAGGGGAAAATTGATATGACAAAGACAGCTGAGGGAGAGAGATGTGGATGAAACTCTTAGATGGAATGAACACTGTGAAGATATTTATAACTTAAGGGAATGATCACCAGAGACCACTCACTGCAGAGAAAGCTTCCAAAAATAAGGTAGACAAGATGACCCACCTTGCAGCTATATTCAACTTCCTTTCTCACTCTGCTGTTTGCTCCATGGGCCCATGTATAGAGAGGCCGTAGTGGCAGAACTGGTCACAACGGGGACTTCCCCTCACTGCAATGACTCAGGAGATCACCACTGTGAGTGCCCACCTCGTTATTAACAGAGAGCAACACTGAGCCCTGGAAAGGGTACTAATCCTCGGGGACTCAGCCTATTCCTAATTTTATTGAATTCCTACCACCTTGGGAGAGTGGGAGTGGGGCAACGCTTTGACTTCATGGGAATAGATACATATTTTGAATGCAGATTTACCTTCCTTGCCTGTAACTCTTCTGCCAATGCTATCATCAGGGGACCCACAGAACCCCTTATTCATGGTGTTGGTATCTTATACAACATTGCCTCTGATTAAGGGACTCACATTAATACAAAAATTGTACAGTGATAGACTCATGCCTATGGAATTCAGTGATTCTACCATGTACCTCATCAATGGCAGGCAGCTGGTCTAATAAAGGAGTGAAATGGCCAAGAGAGGCTCACCCATGATTCTAGAGGGGTGACAACACCCTGAGAGACTGAGGTTTTATCTGCTAAGATGCCATATATGCTTTGAGCCTATAGCCAAATGATGGTGCCTTTCTTGCAAAGCCAGAATACGAGAGTCTGAAAATCAAATGAAAGAGGCAGAAATGATACTTCTTGTGATTACATTTATATGTTTAAAAGACATGTATAAAAATTTATATTTATAAATTATATTTATAAAATTTATAGATACCTTTATAAATACATTTATAAAAATTTTTCTTGATGTGCACATTCTCTTGGGGCTTTGCAGGTTCTGAGGTCCTAGTTTCCAAGGAAGGAAACACTTTCACAAGGGAAGCTACATGGCCATGGTTCCATTAAAGTATTAAATTGGAAGCTCATGCTCCACCACCACTCCCCAGCCATCTGGGGCTTCTCTTGTCACTGAACCAAAAAGCAGGGGAGTTTCTGTAACCATCTAGCTAAGGTGATTTGGTTCCAGTTACCAAGAAGAAATTAGGTTGTTCCAAACCCCAAGATGACTGTTGTTTTCAGGGTTCCCTGGGGGGAAGGCTCTAGAAGGCCACTACCAGGATCTTGCCAGTGGCAGAGGGGAACCTCCAGCTGGCACAGGCTAGAGGGCCACAGCCGGGGTCCATTCTTCATCCTTCCCCAGCTCTAGTGAGGGAGAAGACAGGGTTTGTGGAGTTCAATCCAATTCAACAAACATTTACCGGGGAGCTTTGGGAGGTAACAATGCAGCACAACTGACTAACCAGAGCATTTATGAACATTCATGAAACGAATTGTTCTGATAAATTGAGCTTTCTAAGTAACTAAGTTTTATTCTGAAAACTCTCGTTCAATATCTTTCTGAAATGTCTGCTTCTGCTTTCTCCTCGCTGTAAGTGCGGCCCGGTGAGCATGCTTGATGCTTTCTTTGATGAACAGGGATTTTAAAGGCCCTCAAGGTGATTTTTTCCAGAAGACCAAGTCTCAAGGTGATAATGTACATAAAGAAAGGGAAGGTGATGGGGCTGAATGAACTGCACAGGACAGAAGTTACTTTATCAGAAGATAAATTCCTGATATCAACTCGATTTGCCATCATTTGCCTTCTGGAAGAAGCGTCCTGAAGGAGCTCTGGTGTGGAGAGAGCTTCTGGGAGCCAGGGATGTATTGTTGTAATGATCATGGCTGTTAACCTGTGATGCTCTTGTTTATGTGGTGTGCTACATTTTCATGCCTCTCTCATATTTATGCTCACATTTGAATCTTACGTCGGCCCTTCGAGATGGCAAGGGCATGTTTTGTCATTCTCACCGAACCGTTCGAACAACTGAGACACGGATACGGTAGTGGCAGACCAGGACACAAATCCCTGGACCGATTTCTTTCCCTCTAGGGTATTTTCTTAGGGTAGATAATGGGAAGAAGATGACATTTTCACAGATCTTGAGAGAAGTGAATAAAGGAAGAAGAAAACTCAATGTGGGGGTCACATTGTCTACCCATGAAAAGGCTGGGTAGAGCAAGAAGAGTAGATGGGGGTTGAAGGATTCCCCTCCCCAATTCCTGTGAGTGGAACTAAAAAAGGCATGTCCACACCACATGGTCAGAGCCCAGGCAGCCCAGCACAAGGGTCATTCTCCCCCCATGGGGGCAATCTCCAGCCATAACCTTGACATTCTCTGCCAGATCTCTTGCATCTGTCATGGAAACACAATCAGGAGATGCCTCCACCTTGGGAGAAGGGTGCTGCCCAAGGGGATGTGTCTTTTGTTCCCTGCTTCTTCCCCAAAGGGAGGGGTGCCGCTCTTCTGGGTTGACGATGTGGCTCTTCATCCAGGGATACAGAACAAGGAGCGGGTAGTCAGGGACCTGGGTTCAAAGTCCTGGCAATAGAGCCATGGGCAAATCAAATGAGTTTTCTGCTGCATGCTGTGCTGATTTCCCATGCACGCAGGAGGGGACAATATCCAGATCCCTCTTGACTTCTAAGGCCATTCTGAAAGTAAATGAGATCATATGGAAAGAAGGACGTTCTCCTCTTTTTAAAAACAGGTGCGCTAATGACCAAGTCAGGCCGTCTGCAGATTTCGGAGGCTGCCTCCTCGTCTTTCTAGATTTCTACCCGTCTCCATCTGACTGTGTGTTATTTCATGCATTTCTGCCTCGGGTCTAACTGGAGCTGGGCATGAGGTACACATTAATGTCTGACTGGGACCTGAACGAATGTAAGGGGTCACTTTTTTCTCTGCACATCAGTGTTGACAACCGTAGAGTGGAGAGGGGTGGTAGAGTTAGGGTAGGGTATCTATCAGATAGATGATTTCTAAAGCACTTTACAGTCTAACAGTCAATGGCTTGGAAATCATCTCCCTAAAGAGGAACATGCGTGTCAGGGACCATGTCTGTGAGGACCCCAGGACCAGGTGGGCACAGAAAAGTGGGCAGGATGTTTAAGATGAGCAAACTGTGTGGAGGAGGAAAAGGATTTAGAATCCCAAACAGCTAAGAAAGGCCCAGAATGAAGAAAGAAGAACACGTTGTCTACCGTATAGTAGCATCAGGAGGGAGGCAAATCCATCAGAAATGGCCTCAGCCCTGGACTTCAGGTGTCTGTGGGTCCCACTGGTGCCAGTCTCCCTGCAAACAGGTGGACGTGTCACGTGCTTGTGCATGTGCTCCAGTGGGGTTTCTTGTACCGGGAGAGCCTGGCTGCATCCTCTCTCTGAGTCCAATGAAACCAAGATGTAAAGTTACTGATGCCTCTGAGGAGGGTGAAGGCGGAACCGCACAGCCCTGCCAGCCCAGGGCCAGATGCTGAGTTAACGCAGCTGGAGATATTACATCTGAACAGGGTAGAAAAGATGGTCAGAGTCTGTAGCACAATAGGCTCAAAGAATAAGGGCCGTTGGTAGCCCTATAGGAAAGAAGTCTCGGGGTGCAACCCTTATATACATACCTTTCATGGGCACTTCACTCGGGGTCTGTCAGGCCTAAGGGTTTTCCTGTCAGGTTGATTTCCTCTGTGGAGGAAGGTGTGGGATTCGGGGGGTAAAGGAGATAAACGTTCTTAAGGTTGAAGCCCCCAACAGCTCTGCACGCCGCCCCCTCTTGGCTCTGACATTTCAACAGAAAGCCTGGGCAGGGTGATGACTTTGGCAGGCACAGAGGGGACCAGGTGGAACCTTTCTGACTCCCTGGAAGAACCAGGCCAGTGTTTCTCTAAGTGTGAGCCGAGAACATTTCCTATCAGAAGAACCTGGCATGCTCATTTCAACGGCATATTCCTGGACTCTATACTACTGCATTTGAATCTTTGGGGGAACTGGCATTATTTTTTTTTAGCAAGCTACTCAGAATAATTCCTATGCCCCATAGTGCTAAAAACCATATGCTCTCTTTGAAGGCAATGGCCACTGTCAATGCCTGGCAAATTATAAACGCTCAGCAAAAATGTGTTGAAAGACCGAATGCATAAATGAACGTGTGTGGAGGAGAAGGCTCATTCGCTGTGAGCCAGGAAGTAGCAGAGGTGACTAGAATGAGGGCCAGGGTTTATTGGACCTGGAAATGGGTTCAAAGGGTTCCAGGAGGGTCACATTCTCATACAATGATATATAGCACTTTGTACTTTACAAAGCTTTCATCCTTCTTCCCGTTTGAATCCTGATGAAAAAAACCCCTAAGCTAGGTATCACGCTTGTTAACTAATTTTACACATGAAAAAAAATATTGAGGTTCAGAGACTTATTCATCATTTGCCCAATATCATGCAGCTAATAAGGGACAGAGACATGACACGTCCTTTGACAAAGAGCTCCAGGCCAGACCATCATACAGTGTCTTGGCCACTACCATCCTCATCAAGGACAGGATGAGGACATTGGACTTGAATGACACCACCAAGAGCTGCATGCTAACATGCATGGTTAGTGCAGGGCAAGGGGAAGGGGGCAGGGCTGACATTTACTGAGCAACTACTGTATGCCATCCACTTCCTGTGGATTCTCTCCCCTAATGCTCACAGCCACCCCACCAAGATTTCATTGCCCTATTTTATAACAGAGGCAAATGAGAATCAGAAAGGAAGACAAGTAAGTAGCTTGCTCATGATATTGGCTGGAGAGCCAGAAAGTGGCAAGGCCAAGTTTTGAATGCAAGTCCGACCAAATTCAAAAGCCCATTCACTAAGCCTTTGTCACCTTTTTTCCCTTCTTATCTACCATTGGATCCAAGATTTTTAAATTTGTTTTTCTTTTTTCTTTGACTGGTTAGGTGGTCATTCATTCTATTTTTCTTTTTTTTTTTAGAAATTACACTTAATTTCTAAAATATTTCTATGTTGAATTATGTACCTTTAATATTTTTTTAAAGTTCATTTTTATTTATTTTGAGAGAGAGATAGAGAGCAAGCAGGGGAGGGGCAGAGAGAAAGGGAGACAGAATCCCAAGCAGACTTCGTGCTGTCAGGGCAGAGCCCAATGTGGGGCTCCGACTCACAAACCGGGAGATCATGACCTGAGCTGAAATCAAGAGTTGCACGCTTAACTGACTGAGCCACCCAGGTGGCCGTACCTTTAACATTTTAACATACGTACTCAACAAAGTCTAACGTGATTTATCTCTACCTTTCTCCTGAACAGTACAAGGTCTTTACATTTCTGTACATCTGATTTCTCCCTCCCATTTTTCAAGCTACTCTTATCTATTGGGTTGAGCTACATGAAACTGTAGATATTTAACAATTATTAACCTATAAAAATGATAATTCATGCAAACAATGTTTTTAATAAAACATTTTTGTTATATCTTATATTTAAATTTCTCCCAATTAGCCATTTAAAATATATGACACTTAGATTGGTCAACATATAAACCAACTTCCTTACTCACTATTAGTTTTTTTGTTTTGCTTTTTATTTATTTTATTTAGTGTTATAAGTGGGCTCCACCCCAGTGTGGACTTAAACACGGAGCCTAAACTCACAACCCTGAGATCAAGACCTGAGCTGAGATCAAGAGTTGGACACTCACTGTGGCACCTGGGTGGCTCAGTCAGTTAAGCATCTGACTCCAGCTCAGGTCATGGTCTCAAGTTTGTGGGTTCGAGCCCCATCTTAGGCTCTGGGCTGACAGCTCTGAGCCTGGAGCCTGCTTCAGATTCTGTCTCCCTCTTTCTCTCTGCCTCTCCCCTACTTGTGTGCTCATCCTCTCTCCCTCTCTCTCTCTCATAAAAAAAAAAAAAAGAGTTGGACACTTAGCCAACTGAGCCAACCAGGAGCTCCTTGTTTTGCATTTTAAATACAGAATTTATTTACTTAATCACAAAAAAAACCATAGAAACAGTGGGAATCAGCCAACTAAATATCTTACCAGACAGAACTGAACAAATCTGTGCTAAAGCAACACGCCCTGTTTTCTCTCTATTCTACAAGAGCATCTCTGCTTCTTTCATACAATTTGATGTCCACAATTTGTTTGGATTTGACCTTGGGTAAGACATTTTTACTGCTCAGAATCTGTTTTCATTTAAGTAAAACTAACGTTTCGGTCTGAATCTAAGAGTCTCAGCCAGGGGTTTACATCAGAGTCACATGAGTTGTTTCAATGTCCCTGTTAGTGGTTGAGACCCATTTCTTCCTTATGTTCAGTTTCATTAAAGTTTTTTTTTCAGTGTAGGTCTGTGCATAGTAATCTCAGTCTTTGAATGTCTAAAAGCATTTTTATTTCACATTCCTTCTTGCGTGACAGCTGAGCTAGGATAGAACCTGAGGTTGACACGTTCCTTATCCTAAGCATCTTGTCTTTCCCTTTTTCAAGACTCTTATTAAAGGTATGTCCGACCTCCTCACTGTATCCTTTTTACCTCCTAGGCCGGTTTGCATCTCTTTATATCTGAGGGAATCACCTCAGATCCAGCTTTTTAAAAATTCTCTCTCACTAATTCTTTTGGGCACCTGGGTGGTTCAGTCAGATAAGTGTTCCACTCTTGATTCTGGCTCAGGTCATAATCCACAGAGCCTGCTTAGGATTCTCTCTCTCCCTCTCTCTCTCTGCACTGCCCCCCTTGCTCACTCTCTCGGTCCCAAAATAAATAAACATTAAAAAATATTTTGAAAATTTTCACTAATTCTCTTTTTGGCCTTATTAGGCCATTATTCAAGCTTCAGTTAAATTGTTAAGTTTGACTATTATATTTTTATTTCTAGATTTTCCTATATTCTTATTGACAATTACATTTTTTGCTGTATTATCTTATGCATATCATCTTGATGTTTAGTCCATCTTTAATATTGTTTTAAAAATAAAAGTACTTATTAAAGTTTCTTTCAAATTGTTTTATTTTATCCAGTTATTAAGGTACAAGTTCTTTGGGTTTTTTCATTTTTTTAAATGTTTTTTAATGTCTTTATTTTATTTTGAGAGACAGAGCAGAGAGCGAGCGGGGGAAGGGCACAGAGAGAGGGAGACACAGAATCCGAAGCAGGCTCCAGGCTCTGAGCTGTGAGCACAGAGCCCGACGCGGGGCTCGAACCCATTGACTGTGAGATCATGACCTGAGCCAAAGCTGGATGTTTAACCAACAGAGCCACCCAGGCGCCCGGAGGTACAAGTCCTTTGACTTGATGTGTCTAACTATTCCTTATGATGATTTGTTTTCTTACGCGATTATAGTATTTGACTGTGAACTTCTTTTCCATGGGAATTACTTCCCTTGAGTTACATGTATCCTGAGCTGTGGACACATCCTTACTCACAGGGCATCACAAAAATCCCGCAGGTGACAGTTTCTGGCTTGTTTTCATGTTAGTTTCTCACATGGGGCCCATGTGTCATGTGACAGGGAACTCAGAACCCAAACCTGTCTAACTGGTTTAGGATGCCAATGTCTTGAGAACCACTCTTTGTCCGCCTGTGGCCAAGGTGGACATCAACCTTCCCTCATCAGTTTCCAAGGTGGTTGGTGACCTTTTCCTTACCTTGTTTCATGGATAGACTAACTCCTCACAATCCCTACCTTTATGACAGTTCAATTCTACGACACAGGGCCTGCAGCCCAGACAGGTAACAGAATTCCAGCCCCCAGCGGATTTTATAATTCCAGGGGCCATTTTACTTCGGCACCTGTTAACCACGCTGACTTTGAATCTCCTCTTTGTTCATCTAGCCCTGGGGATTTTTTTCTCCCTTAACTTTGAGCTTGGCTATGTTTTAAATTTTTCTTTCAAGCGTTATATTCTAAATTTCTGGGTAAAAATTACAATGCGCAGCTCCTTCTTCAGTGTGGGGAAAGGCTCACTTAATTCATGTTCTGTTTTGTTTGATGGCTGTTCAGAAGGAATAAAGGCCCGAGTCCCTTAGAAGTCGGAGGATAAAATGAATGTTTCTCTCACTGGAAGGAAGGAACCTGAGTGAGCAAGTTAGAAAGAGCCAAGGGAAGATACTGGCAAGAGTACCTCTTTTTAAAAGAAGTTCAGAGCTACTTGGGTGGGGTGGGGGGAGTTCAAAATGGAGCCAATCTCAGAGGCTTCAGAGCTCTGAACAAAGAGGCAGAGGTGCCCAGGAGATAATTACCGTTGGTGATCTAAGCAGAAACTGCACACAAGCTGCATCAGGCCCATGAAAAGGCCCGAGGCTGCCTGGAGGTGGGGGGAAAAACAAACAAGCAAATGTTCAGAGAAAGGGGATTTATAACAGTTTTGTTAATGACAAAGCATTCAATTTGTACCGTGGAGGTTTATTTCTTTTAACCCTTCTCTAACTGGAGTATTTCATAGCTTCTAAGAACAGCTTCTTTGCCACTGGCTGATTAGATACAGGTTTTAAAATGGAAAACAAGAGAATGTGTCCAGTGCTGTGTTCTTTTCTCGATCATCCCTGCCTGAGGCGGTCCAGCTGCCTCTCCGGTGTTCACCTAATCGGGCAACGCTGATCACATGGGGATCAGTCTCTAGGAATCTGTGGGAATCAAAGAGCATCCACCTGCCTTTAAACCTGGCAGTGACTGAGGTCTCTAAGGGAACTTAAGACCATGAATCCTGTTCTCACCCAGATTGTGTAACTCCAATCACCACAGCATAAGCAGCCTGATTATGGGAGCTACATAAATACCAGGGACACAAATATCACTAAGGAGAAGGGGTGTGGGAAGAGAGGGGCAGGGGAGAGAAGGGTCCTCACCCACTGGATGAAAGCAGGTGGGAAAGGAGAAGATGCCTGCGGGAGGATGGGAAGAAGGGCAGAGGCTCTGCAGAGCGTGAGGTGCAGACTGAAGCAGTGGGGAGGGCCCGCTTCTCTTTGTGCCCGAGCATCTCGCCTTGAGCACTGGTGTGATGCCAGGACACAGGAATGCCGCAGGCCAGAGAATCCCAGATTCTGTTCTGGCCCTGATAATGATAATGGTAACAGCACACCCCTCCCTCCACAGCACCTACTGTTTGCCTAGCACATTTCTAAGCACTTTATATATAACTCACTTAATTCTCACAACAGCCTTGCAAGGTGACACTTCCCCAAGGTCACACAGTAAGTGACGGAGCTGGGACTCCAACCTTGGCAGACCGACTCAGGTGCCCATGGTCTTAAATGGGAGGCTCAGCTGTATTTGTATATAGAGATACAGATCAGTATGTAATGACAGTAATATCGGCACTGACAGTAGAGCGGCCATGGAGCACTTGCTGTATGCCAGGCACTGTATCAAGCATTTCAGATACGCAACCATATATTTTCAACCCTTAGGACAAGCCCATGAGAAAGTGGGAATATTACTCCAGTTTTGAAATGAGACAGGGGACATTCTTACTGGAGGGAACAGCTCGCCCAGTTAATGAGTGGCCCCGTTGGGGCACCAGCTTACATCTACAATACAAAAGCCTATCAGGAAAGAAGGGTGAAGTGAGAGACCTATTCAAGGGCCAGGAAAAAAGCTTAGTGGATCTGGTGAAAGAGGTTCACTCCATATATAAACACATGCACACGGTCACAGAAGGCTACACTACCCCTTCCCAAATTAGTTCTGGAAGGTGGTAGAAAGCACTGAAGATGGCTCTTTTTCCAAGCATTATTTTCTTTTGCTAAGAACAGTTTTGGGATATACTATTATGTGCAGTTCTGCAAACTAAGTCAACTCCCATCCACACCTGTGTTTGCAAATAAAGCTTTATTTTAACACAGCCACGGCCATTCATTTATATAGTGTCTATGGTGTGTTTCATACCATGAGTAGTTACAGTGGAGACCATGCGACCCATGCACCTACAATAGTTACCATCTGGCCCTTTACAGAAAAAGTTTCCTGTTCTCTTCCACAGAGATCAAAACGAAAGGGGTCGGCTAGTGGATTGGATGTGTAAAGAGCAGGAAAGGAAGGACTCCAGGGCACTTGACAATTCACCTCTTTTATTGATCTCTACCTGCAAATACCAAGGATTCAAACACGCAAGTATCACCTTGTTAGAGAAACACACACAAATGCAGATGACAGATGGAAATGAACCTGAGTGAGCCTGTAGCAGTGGTCCTGGTACTGTATCTGTGGAGGATGGAGACAGCAGTGATTTCACTTGTACCTATTTTCTCAGATGCCTAAGACAATGCGATGGCATCTTCCTCCCTCTGCTCCAGAAGGTTGTGAACAGTGAAGATGGCCTGAAACATCGGGAAAAGATGGAGGATTCACTCACTCACCCATCATCAATTTTGAGAGCCCACCCTGTGCCAGGCACTATGCCAGGCGCTGAGGACCAAACAGGCCCCTGCCCTCATGGAGCTGCCTTGATTGTACCCAGAGGGCAGGAGGAGGGGAAGAGAGGGAGAGGGAGGGAAGATTTGGAAAGATGAGGGAGTGCACTTCAGATGGTTTCTGCTCTCCCGGGAAAGAGGTGAAAGAGCCCGGAGGAGAGGCTGAAGGGGAGAAGAGACTGTGTCAGATGGAGTCTCCCGTAGTGGGAAACTTTTCCCCAGAAAAGAAATAAAGTGGAATCGCCTCCTGGAACTGTGCCGGTTTGAAGGATGTGGTCATGAATTTAAAGTAAAAGCAGGCTCAGCCCTAAGGTTTTCTTCCGGCGACATTGTGTGGCTCAGGTGAAGCACCAAGATGGACGTGTGTGGAGGGGGACCGGACAGGAGATGGCCTCACCGCGGGGACACAGGAGCGTGAAGTCTATCATGAAGTGGAAGCGTTTGTTAACTGGCCCAAGGTCATGGGTCATGATATTGGAAGTATTGATTAACTCCAGTTCTGCTGAATAAAAAACTCTGCTTCCTTATGGAAATCTGAAGACCTTATCTTTCACTGACAGGCACTAACGATTCTAATGCTGCCAGGACACTTCAGTTCAAAGAGATGATTAGCGTTGTCAATTAGGCCCGGATGCATTGATTTTCTCATTAGCCTGTGGTGTGTGCTGTGGCTGCTTCTCGCGTTCTGCTCTGCAGGCACAGGCTGCCACCCACACTGGGTGAGGTGCTCTGTCAAGTGGAGACGCAGCCAGACCATTTCCTATTTACAAATGGACAGTTGCTAATTCTTTTGATGTAAAACCATGACCTTTTGTGTTAGGATGGATCCACTCTTTCTTCCGTGAGTCACATCTGTAAGTCATCAGCAAAGATTTCTATCCTACCCAAGGTCCTGAAAACAGTTGTGTAGAACCTGAATGCAGGGCACTTGGGATGATAATGCTCCTGGCCAACCGCACAGTTACTAATCTTTTACGGACAAGTCAACCACATTTAGAAAGCTTTTCCCTTTCTTCCTCCCTCCCTCCCTCCCTCCTTTCTTTCTTTCTTTCTTTCTTTCTTTCTTTCTTTCTTTCTTTCTTTCTTTCTTTCTTCCTTCCTTCCTTTCTTCTTCTTCTTCTTCTTCTTCTTCTTCTTCTTCTTCTTTCTTCCTTTCTTTCTTTCTCTCTCTCTTTCTTTTTCTCTCTCTCTCTTTTTCTTTCTTTCTTTCTTTCTTTCTCTCTCTCTTTTTCTTTCTTTCTTTCTTTCTTTCTTTCTTTCTTTCTTTCTTTCTTTCTTTCTTTCTTCCTTCCTTCCTTCCTTCCTTCCTTCCTTCCTTCCTTTCTTTCTTTCCTTTCTTTCTTTCTCTCTCTCTTTTTCTTTTTCTTTCTTTCTTTCTTTCTTTCTTTCTTTCTTTCTCTCTCTTTTTCTCTCTCTCTTCCTTTCTTTCCTTCCTTCCTTCCTTCT
>NC_043702.1:150264440-150291361 GCF_006229205.1 Suricata suricatta | reverse complement strand
AGGTGAGGGGGCTGGGGAGAGGTCACCCGAGTAGGCAGAAGCAGCCTGCCTTTCCTGAGAGTCCCTAGGGTTGGTTAAGAGGTTGGTTACAAGGTCTGTAGTCTCTCAGAGGGAGACTGGTGGCTGACTCTGTTGGGATCTGGGCACACGGTGCCATCCATGTTGATGCCTCAGTGCCACAGGGTCCTTTCTTTAGGCCTGGAACTGCCCCTTTTCTCAATCATCTTTCAGACAACAGAATGGCCTTGGCTGAAGGAGGGCAATTCATTAAGTGTCCAGTGTATAGGAAGAGATTATCAGATTATCTTTCTTCTCATGTTGAGAGCAGACAGCGCGCATGTGTAGAAACACGCCTTCTCCTAACTGACCAGTGTTTGTCCAAGTGCGCCCTTTAGAGGCCACTGTGAGAGAGAAGCCCATCCCCCACCCCTCAAAGCTGAGTTGGTTTCCTGGGTGTGGAGTCTGGGGGCTCTGTGCCCACCACTGGAGGCCACAAGGCTCAGGGAGAACAGCTTCCTTCCTCTCCGGCCTCTGCTGCTCTTCGAGAGGACATGGGAGCTGGGGGCCTGGGCAGTGGCATTTGCACAGATAAGAGACTATCAGCCCCCATCACTGCTGCTGACCTTGACTGCAGCTGCTGCCAGAACTGGAGACTGAGCTGATCCTGCTCTGTGTGACCCTGGCACCCTGGCATTAATAAAGGGGGTCGGTGACTTGGGAGTTCTGGATAAACAGAGCAGGTGGATTCTAGGCTCCCATTTCCAGGATGCTGGTGAAGCGCACCTGCCGTAAGAGTGAGGGCAGTGAGCTTGACCACTCCTTCCCTGCAAAGGAACCTCAGACCTCTGGCTTCCGTGTTTCAGAGAACCCCATCCTTGGGGCAGGAATGAAGAGATATCCAGGTATCACGGGGGCAGCACAGACATAATTCCAGGCGCCGGAACATCCGGGATGTGGGAAAATGTTAGCTTTGGACTCAGTCAGGCTGGCTTAGAATCATAGTGGTTGAATGACCTTGGGCTACTTCTGCAGCATAACCTTTTGGACCTGTGCCTCAGTTTCCTCATCAGTAAAATGGGGGAATCCATATCTACCTTGGTGGGTTGGGAGAAGGATGAAGATTCTGTGTCTCCCTCTCTCTGCCCTTTCCCTACTCATGCTCTGTCTGTCTATCTGTCTCTCTCCCTCAAAAACAAACATTAAAAATTTTTTAAAAAAAGATTCTCTCTCTCTGCCCCTCTCCCTGGTTCACAGGTGCTCATGCTCTCTAAATAAATAAATAAATAAATGGAAAAAATGAATAAATAAAGACTTAAAACTACAACGTTTGGGGGTAAATAAATATGCAACGAGATAGCAAACACACCCCGTCTCCCTGGAGTTAAATGTAGCGAGGGCCCTGCTCCCATTGTCCTGATGGAAGTCTGTCTGATGTCCCAGGTGAAGGCAGCCGTGGCTAGCTGGCCAGGAGCAGTACTTTGAGGACAAAGCAGTGTAGCTCCTGGAGAAAAGCTGTCCCAACCTCTTGTCCCCCCTCTTCTCAAACAAGGCAGAAAGCCCTGGGATCTGGAGCATGAAAGTAGAGCTTCTAGAGTGGGTCTGGTTTCCAGAAGGGTCTCCACCCACCACAGATGGGATGAGCACTGGGACACCCATGTTTGGGTCCCTCTCGTTTCATCTGAGAAACAACCTGGCCCACTCGACCCCCAGTCTTGGCAAACTCATTCACGCAGAGTAGAGGTTTGTTCAGTGAAGGTAACCAGGTAACGGATGAGCTGGGTGCTCAGGGTCCTAAACGGACACATGGATTCCTCTTCTTCCTCTCCCTTCCCCCAGATAGCAGTGTTCTCCAGGGTTCTCTCTGCAGCCGGTGGTGATGGGGGTGGGGTGCAGGTCAGCACATTTCTGAAAAGTGGCTCTGGTCATCTTGCAAGGTGATATACAGGTGTGGTGCTCGCAGACTGACGGCAGTTGGGTAGAAGAGAGGTCAGTGTGAACACAGCGCGGAGAGACTGAGATGTGGTCAGACAGTAGTCAGCTGGTGTCACCTTTCTTACGCATTTGCCCTTTGCCACGGCCACCCCCCCCCCGCCCCCACGCAAGCACGGCTCAGATGGGAACCTGAACACACCCTTTTCCCCACCTCTCTTCTCACTGTGCCTGTGATACTAAGGGAACTGAAACTCCCATTGCTCCAAATACTCCCAGACTCCGCTGACTCCCAGAAGATACATCGAGCCCAGTTGCCCACTGACATGCGGCTCCCATGCATCAAAGCAGCCACTGACATGTCAACCAAGACTGTCCACAGTTTGGTCTGAGCCTCATTCCTACAATCTAAGCTCAAACCTCTGTGTCGGTGCTTATCTATCTTTCCTTGTGACAGAGACTCCAAGTTGCCAATCAAAAGGGTTCTGGACCCAGTTCCAACATGTATGCGTGGGGGGAGGGGAAGGTGAGTTTTCCCACACCACCAAGCCGTTCTCCAACACTGGCTAGGTGTTCTACAGTTCAGTCTAAACCCATGTTTAGGGTTCATACAAGACCCCCCCCCGCCCCCACCTTTCAGATGCCAGTTATAAATCTATGTGGTCACCTGGGCTTCTGATCACCAGCTACAGATTGGAGGTTCTAATGACTCCCGACTTAGGTTCATTTAATCTGCTAGAGCAGCTCCCAGAATTCACACACACACACACACACACACACACACCACATTGAATCTGACTGGGTTGTTCGTTTATTAGAAAAGGTTTTAACTCAGTAACAGCCAGATAGGAGAGATGCTTATCACAAGAGATGTAAGAAGGTAGAGAGCTTCTTTGTCCTCCCTGGTGCCTGGGTCTCTCCAGCCCACACGCTGCACCACACCTCTCCAAACCCGGTCCTTCATGTTTTTATGGAGGCTTCGTTACAGAGGCAGGATTGATCGAATTATTGGCCATTAGCAATTGAGCTCGGTCTCCAGCTCATCTTCCCTTCCTGGAGGTCAAGGGGTAGGACTGAAAGTTACCACCTTCTAATTCCCCCTCCCAGAATCAACTCCCAGCCTTTGTTACCTGTGGGGATACTTTTATCATTCTTATCACAGGAAATTCCAAGAGTTTTAAAAGCTCGGTACCCGAAAGGGCACCCTCATATATATTTCTTATTATAAATCATGATATCGTGCCAAACAAAATCCATATCCCTTACTCTTTCTTTCTAATAGAACCCAGCTAAATGACCATGGCTCCAAGCCTCCCTTGCAACTAACTATATGAGGCCAAGTGACTAAGTTCAGGCTAGTGACATATTAGCACAAGCCATGTGTCAGGAATTCTGGAAAGCTATTGATAAGAAGCTGACTAAGCTGGAGAGAGGGGCCTTTGTCCTCCTCCCCTTTCTTATTTCAGCTTCCTAGCACTGGGATGTGATGGCTGGAGCATCAGCAGCCATTCTGGACCACAAAGTGACCTTGAGAAGGAAAGCCAAGTGCTAAGGATGGTGGAAAAGAAAAATAGAATATTAAAAAACATATGGCCCCATTATGTGTCTGGTTCCATTCAGAACACATTTCCAACCAAAACAATGTACTCCTCACAGCAATTCTATGAGACAGGTAATTTTATTATCATTTTACAGCTGAGAAAACAGAGGAAAGAGATAATGTCCTCATGGTCTCTTGGCCTGAGAAAGAATTAAAACCCAAACAGTGTGACTCTGGAGTCCATGCTCTAAGCATCTGCCTTACACCACCCGGGTTCCTGACGACTGCGGAGCTGCCACATCCGCCCCGGGCTGCCTGGCTCTGCACTTCTTTTATGGGAGAAAGAAAGAAACCTCAAGCTTGCTTAAGCCCCTGCTATTTTGAGTTTCTATTGTCAGCTGCCAAGCCAGTGCCTACCCGATACATTCTCTAAATTGATTTTCATGCCTCCAGGCACTTGTTCAAACTGTTCCTTCTGCCTGAAATGGCCTTTCCCGTGTACGCTCCTCTGTTAGCACACCTCTTATGCAGAGTAACATCAGTTACTTGTTTACCCATCTGTCTCCCAACTAGAGGGTCACCTTCCAGAGGGGAAGGACACTGTTTTAGAATATTCTATACCCTCAAAACTTAGCCTATTATGTGCCTTAGTCTGGCACATAATAAGTGATCAATAGATGTTTCCTGAATGTAATCAAATTGGAAAATAAATGCCAGTCCCGGACAAAAGCAGGATAAAATAATGTGACAACAGAGACGTTGGGATTCACTCCTCTCCTCTCCTCCCTCCTTGACCAGTATGCCCCAGATCTTCCTACTTGCTTATTGGTTCTGCAATAAAGTTTGTTATTCCACAGTGAAATGAAACTTACTTTAATGAGCACTTTGTGTATGACGAGCACTTTACATGTTATTGAATCTCTACAACACTTAGAAGTCACAGATGATGAAAGATTGTTCAGAGAGGTCAGGTGATGCTCCCAAGGTCACACAGCTGGTAAGAGGCAGATGTAGTTGAACCCAGGACCATCTTAGGTCATATCCTTATCAATGACAGCCAAGTCACATGACATCAAGAGTACTAACTGAGGATTCCACAGGACTAGTTTCTAATCAAGACTCGGATCTCTGGGCCTCAGTTTCTTCAGCTATAAATTGCGGCTGATCTCCAAGGACCTTTCTGGCTCTCATGGTGGATTTTATGAACACAGAGTTTAGGCTATCTAGAGTCTCTTCTAAATAGGAAAGGAAAGAGGGCAAAAGGTACAGAAAGGGAGCAACTGGAAGGCTCTGAGTTAAAGGCAAGCTTAGTGTTAATTATTTTAGATACTTATTCTGCTTGCCTGCCTGGATCCCAGGGGTCATCAAGCCTACCCCCCACACCTCCGCCTCTTATCCTATCTGACACAGTCACCTATCTCAGCCAGCGAAATGACAGCAAGAAGGATATTTGATGAGAGAAGGCCGAGTCTATAAATAGATGTCTTTCATCGGAGTCACTGGGGACGAAGGGGGCTGTCCAGACAGGAAGTGGTGGGCTCCCGGGGACCTGTGTGCATTGACATTCACCAGGAAAGCTCCTACTGCATCAGGGATTCCAGGGACGCTGTCACCTTGGGAGTCTGAGGGACATCTAGTGAGTGTGAACAAATACAGTGTGTGCTCTTGGAGGAACCAGAGTGCCAGAAACTTCCCCAAGGGGCTTCCAAGAGCCACAGAATGCTAAATGCAAGCAGGTTGTAAGACTGGCTGGCCACTGCTCTTTCAGATCCACAGCACGGAGCAACACGTCCCTTGGGCCCCCATCGCCACTCGGGGGCCCACCCGAGGCCATGACCCTTCTACTCAGAGTCCAGAGTTCCAATCCAGCTTTGACACCACCTGTCATGTGAATTTAACATTTTAATTTGTTTCTTACACATGGCCATTTATTATACAAACAATCAAATAAGACGATTCTTCAACTCTCGCTTGCCACACATGTCAGATAGTAACCGAAGCTGACAGTTGCAAGGCCCTTCACAGCTTATAAATCACTCCTACATCTATTACCTCATCTGGGCTTCCCTTCAGCCCTGAGCTGTAAGAATTACGTTGAAGCATATGAAATTGCTGACATTCGGTGCTATCTGACCTACAAAAATGGCACCTTCCCGCAGTTGACTTCATATGTATTCTATCGTCTTCGTTTTGCTGATGAGGAAACTTGAGGCTTTTACTCACTGTGTGACTTGTCCAACATTGTTTAGTAAACAGCAGAATGGGGTCTGTGTCTCTGATTCTCATTCCAGACATCGTTTATTCATCCCACGAGTATTGATTGCGAACTTCCTCTATGCCCTGGCACCTGCTGGGTACAAAGAGGGGAGTGTGTCCTTACCTTCTGTGTTTGGACACGTATCCAGGTACCAGGGAGCACAGGGAAAAGAGCAAGCAATAGCACTAATTACTTAGCACATACTGAACCCTCTCTCTGCCAAGCCCAGTTCTGCCTTTATATTTCTGCTTCTGTATTCGTTACTTATAGATTTATGTTTCATTGTGTGTAAACATAATTATGATTACTAATACTTCTATATTGATTAATAATAATTGCCTATTTTACAGGTAAGGAAATTGAGGCAGAAGGAAGCTAAGTAACATGCCCAAGGTTAAGTGACAGAGCTAGGACTGCAGGCCAAGCAGTGTGGCCCCAGAGTCTGTTACAGGAGCCAGCCTAAATCTGCCAGGGGGGCACCTGGGACCCGGAGGGTGAATGGAGCAGCGTCCTTCTGAGCAAAAGGAAAAACAAGCAGGGGTACATGGAGCCTGAGGTGCAGAAGCCTGAGATAGAAAGGCGTGCTCTGGGGAGTCAGCTTGGAGCACTGAATGTTAGGGAAGGAAGTGTTAAGAGACGAGACTAGAAAAACAGGCGAGAGGTAGGCGATGTAAAGCGTTTATATTTTATCTTGTAAGCAATAGGGGGTGGTTAGAATTCTTGTCAGGGTAGAGACAGGATCAGATCAGCTGCTGCAAGACAGTGGAAGACAGAGTGGGGGCACAGTGGAGGTGGGAGGGAGACAAGAGGGTTTTGTCATTTGGGGGGTAGGGCTCCACTCACAGACCCTCTTCTCAAAACCCCTTTGTCACTGATTCTTCTATCTGGTTCCTTTCAAATCCCTGGCCTTTGGGCCAAACCATTCACTGCTACTCATGAATCACTTTAGATGCTAAACTTAGGCCATTTCTTCTTTTGAGAAGAGAGGTCAAAATATGTTGCTGAACTTTCTGGCCCCAGCAGGATTTGCCTGCTCCGCTGTCCTTCAAGGCTGGTTCTGAGGGCCATTCTGATGCCACCGCCGTCCCTTACCATGTGATGCTAGCATGTCGTACACAGGTGTGTCCCGAGAGAGGGGTGACAGCATAACAGAAACAAGCGTGTTGAGAGTGGAAGCCATGAGCAATTAGCTTGTGTCTTCAGGCCCTGCTTGACCCAGGCTCCAACACGCTGCTCTCACATGATGGCATAGTGGTGCTGGGCACACCCTTCTCGGCTTGTTGATCAGATCACACCCAGTTCATGACGGAATGTGGGCTCCAGGGTCATCTGGAATCCTATGCTCTGGTGTTCAGTCTGTGAGGTCTAGTAGAAAGTCAAGAGCTGTTTCTCACATGAACAATTACTGAGCAAAGACGTGAGATTGTTGTTGAGAAACCTCAGAGGCCCTCACTGTGATTCTCCCATTGGGGCTCTCAGGTGGCTCCATGCAGAATCCTGATCTACCGCACACAGTGATCATCATTGGCTCTTCTGGGTCATGGGACGCCTACAACAGAGCTGCTCACGCTGTGACCTAGACCTGCAACAGAATCTTCTCTTGTTCTTGGCCAAAGTATTGATGTCTGCATTAATCTCTGCAACTCCCGCATGGAGGGAGTATGGGAACTTGAGAGACTCTCATTTGGTCTTGTCCACAGCAATAGCCCTTACTCCACACACAGATCAGGAGCCAGGGTAGGGATTCTGCCCATTGCTAAGCTTATCCATTCTAACTGTTTAGTCAAGAACTGAGAAAATAACCATGGGATAGGTTAAGAGACCCACTGGGTCTACCATGTGATACAGTCAGGTAAAAATCCATTTACCACCTGGCTCCCCAAAGCCTCACACTGATCAGTGGATAAAGTAGTGTTCTGGGTCCCCAAGAATTAATGCTATGCCAGATCCAGTGTCTAATAATCCTTGAAAGATCTGGGTAATCCAGTTATCTTGATTAACATATGGTTTACCTGTGGTAAGTGGCCACAGGTCCTTGAGGGAAGGCTAGAAGATTCACAGTGCATTCTTGTGGTGTTATTGCCAAATCTTCCCTCAAGAGTACTTGACTTTCTTTTTGTCCGAGAGTTTCTGTGTCTGTGATATGATTTAGGGAAGGGGAAAAAAGAGAGGGGCCATGGTCCTCCATTATAGTTCAAATCAGGCCTCTCCTAAAGTTGTCCACAGTCATCCCACCAAGCAAAGAGGAGCAAGAAGGAACTGGGCAAACATATTCCTTCTTCACTGGGTCCCTTCCTGCTGGTTGCTGCTTCTCTAGCAGGTCATCAAGCCCCTTGTCTGGCAGGCATTGAATGCATATGGGGCTCTGTCCCATATGTGAATGTTTGGGGGTGCGGGGGTACTGCACTGTACATTTCCCTGACCGGGAGACTGACTCTGCCTTGCCTTATTTTCCCACCACCCCTCAACTCTCACCAAACGCTCTCAACCCTGGGCTTCCAGATACTGGGATGACTTGGTGGGCCTGCAGTCCTTGGGTGGAGTCGCTGACAGCTCAAGACCAGGTCCCTTCTGCTATGCCCGACCAACTATTCAGAAACTATAGGTCTTTACCAGGCCAAATGATAGTATAGGCTAACTACCCTCCACCCTCTCCCTCAATACACACACCTCACCCCATCACCTTTGCCGAGGCCTCCTTCCCCTTGTTCAGATCAGCACAGCAGACACCAAATCAGGACATCAAATGGCAGCCTTCTCTGCTTCTTTCTTTACAAGTGATTCTCTTAGAGCAGCCTCTTTCCTTTCCTTACCATAAGGGTGTGAAGGGAGAGCATAGCTTCTCATCATGAACATTGCACTGTCCCACTCTGCAAAAGGCTAACAGATCTCTCTCAGGGATCACCACACACTGTGGGGAAAGGAGGGGCTGGTGGTGAGGGAACCCGCCAGTATACCTTGCACAGAGATGGGCTGATGACTCTGGATTTAGAATGTGTGATGCTTGGCATCTTCTATTTTAACCTTTGGCCTTAGCCATAATCCATAAAAACTGAACATGTCCTGTTGGGCATCTTGGTAAATACATATTTCTCAAGACAGAGGGGGAAAGAAATGTCTTATGAGTCCTCTCCAAAGAAGTGTCTGGGTCTCACATAAATCCATTTCCACATTTCTATCCCCCAAATTCTATGCATTCTTTCCTTATGTCCCAGGAATTTCTGCCTCCTCAATTCCATTTAGTGGGAACCAATCTGGAGGCGATGCTTCAATCAACCAAACACAAAATTGAAACTTAGAATTAGTGACTTAGGCTAGGCTAGGACATTCATTCAAGAACCTTTCAAATTCAGACAACTTAATACCGTATTCTTTGTTCCTTAGCCTTATTCTTTCATATTTCATTCTCATGTGAGTGCTCCAGACTTTTGGTGATTCAGATGAATAATATGATGCCATACTTGTGGTGTGTACATTTCCTCCTCCAAAGTTTGACTATGAAATTAGCTACCACTGCCACAAGCAGCATGCTGGGGTCTGCCCATAATCATTTATTTCAGTCTGGAGGTAATAAGGGTAGTGACTCCTCCACTTGCAAAGTAACCATATGAAATGGGTCCACAGAGGTCACCACGCAAGGCAGGACCAGCTGCATCAGACAGGGGAGCAGCTGCTTTTCCAACAAGAAAGACTCAGTAGGGGTGAGAGGTTCACTGAGTTCCCCAAATCTTCCCAGGTATCCTCATTACAGCTATTGGGGCCCCACTTTTTTCTGGTCTATGCCCTATCTTTTACATTAGAAATGCAGAGAAGCTGTGATTTTTAACTAAACTTATTATTTGCCCAACTATATAGGCTTAAGTGCTAGGACCGGCCCTGCAACTGAACTAGAAGAAAGGCTTTCAGTGAGGTCATCAAAAGTCCCGGGGTTTCTGTCCATGCCCTGGGCCGAAATTTGTGAATCTGAGTTTTCCTTCTCTCCTTAGGCTTCCCAGTGCAGGCAGAAGCAACCTTATGGACAGACACCCCTTCCACCTCTTCCCTCCATGCTTCCTGTCCTTGAATTCCTTTCTTCTCACACCCTCCCCTGAATTACATTGGGCTCTTCTGAAAGCAGGCTTGAGACTCGGACTTGGGTGCAGGCAGTTTATCTGGAATTTCCATCTGGAAGCAGAAGAGTGAGAGGGGAAAGGTAGAAAAGTCAACTAAGAGTGCTAGGTTTTGCTGTTAACTCTGGTAGGCTCTCTTCCAGGGGGCTTGTTGAACGTGTTGTTCTCAGAAGGAAAGGAATGGGATTGTTTATCTACCAGCTCTCATCCCCTTTTGGGATTTGCCTTTGAAAAAGTTAATTTCCCCAACACTTGGAAGCTGGCTGCACTCATGGTGGATGGCTGAGTGTTCTTCCGTGGCTTTGCAGAGAGCCCTGAGGAGGAAAACAGGGAGACACTGCCACACACTTGAGTGTGGCCATCCCACAGCTGCACTGAAACCAAGAGGGTAGGGATATGCTGCAGACACCAAGGGAGTCTGCTAGGGAGCCCTCATATTCTTGCCTACAGTGAGCACTTCATGCCAGGGACCACGAGTGATAACTTAAGGAGCTGTTTTGGCAAATGAGCCACAGGCCGCTAGAGTTCCTGGCTGGATTTCCACTGCCTTCGGCTTCAACCAGGCAGATAACGAATCCTGACACCCCCTCGTTTCTCTGATGGTCTGTTTCCTGCCACCACGTAAGGCACCAATTTCTATATTTGTTAGGATTCTTGATTTTAAATATTAAAGCTTAGACTGATATAATTTTAAAGGGGGATTTATTGATTTAAAAAAAAACAGTAGATAATTCATTTAAAAATGCTGAGAAAAAAAGGAGAATCATGTTCAAAACTGGCAGGAAAGAAGACAACCAGACCTCAGCCAAGCCAGCCCTCCATTCAGGATTTACTAAGGGTCTCCCAGATACAGGCTGGGCGATGCTGTATTGTGAACTTGGGTAAACACATTCAGGAAGAGTTGAATAACCCAACCATTGGGTAAAAGGACAGTTCTATTAGTCTGGAGTCTTCAGGGAAGGAGGCATGCCAGCCGGATGGGTAAGGCATGAGGTATTGCCAAGGTCATGGTCATCAGAAGACATACTGCACTCACCATAGCTGTGGGCTTTGGGGAGGGCTCCTCTTGCTTCTTGGACCTCAGGATATAAGCCTTTCCTTCCCATGTTCTCATAGACCTCTGTTCTAGGGAAGGTTATTAGAATTAATAAGCTCAGTCATTCAGACTGTAAATCTACTTTGCTATGGGGAAAGAAAATCTTTAAAATGTACACACATTAAATCCAGTGGAGTAATTTATAGGTACCTCGCTTGGTCATTGAATCCAGCTTGGCAACCACATAAGTCTGATTTGTGCAGGTTTAACTTTTAGTGGCTCCATGCTCCCTGAACACCTCCTTTCTTCATTCTCTAGTCGGGACTGCAAGAGACTGTAGACTCTAGACTCTAGCACTTGAGTCCTTTGTGCATGCTCTACCCTGCTCAATCTTGGGAACTCATTCTGGCCTCAATCATAACGAGTTTAAAGAGCGCTACCTACTTCAGGACCTCAAGCATACATTGCCCAGTCCTGCCCTAACCTAGCTGTTGGGCCTTGCCTAAACCCCAATATCTGCCTAGAAAATTTGGCAAGAATCTAGGTCCCCCAAAGCCAAGATTCAACCTTACTCCCATCCATCCTCTCAGGATTTTTCATTCCATCATTCTTTCCAAAAATCTCACCCAGAGCCCAGCCTGCTCTCTCATTGTTCCAGCTCTTAGCACTCCTCCTACTCCTAACCAGGGTCCAACACTGCTGGGATTCTCTCTTTTGCCCTTTGAAGTCTTCCTTAAGACTACCAGCCACACCATCACATATGCCCATCCCCACATACTCAGAGCACACTGCCTGACTGGATTTCCCCCACTGCTTACAGCAGGGCCTGCCTGCCCTCCCCCAGTGAGTAAGACTGGTTTTTCTATCCTGACCACTCCTGGTCTGCCCCTTTTTACTGTTTCCCAAGTTCTAGACTGCCATTTATAACACATTTTATTTCTTTCCTTGAATCTGCCTGCTTATAATTTGTGCCAGCCCCAGATAATGGTTCTTTTGTGCTAGTTTCCAGGAATGAACAATCCATTGATTTCAGGTAAAAGCTGTTCTCTCTACAAGAGAATGGCTTCAATCAAGTTGTTTATTCCTAAGAGAAAACAACCTTTCTCTTATCTGTATGTTATTGCATTTTGTTCATTCACTTAACTCATATTTATTGAGCAGTGCTATATACCAGGCACTTATTAAGTGCTAAGAATATAGAGACAATATTCTTACCCTCAAAGGGCTTGCAATGTAGAGGAATAAAAAAATCCTATATTAAAAGAAAATACAAAGCAACATAGTAAGTGCTGTTTTATTTGAAGCATGAACAAGATCTGATTAATTTTTAAAATTATTTTTATTATTTTAGGGAATATTTGACTAAGATCATACATGCAGAACGGATGGGTACTGAGCCTAGGAAGCCTTGAAAATAGCTAGGTCTCACCTTGCTGGACAGTGTCCAGAGGACAGGGGTGGTGAAGAAGCTACTGGATGAGGACAGAAATGTGGAAAGGAAGTTGAGGAGGCTCCAGAAGTGAATGGAAGTTAGAACATTACCTAAGTAAAAATCATTGATCCAGGATGTGTATGTCAACCATCATCGTTCAGCAAATGAACTCTCTGCCAGAGAATCACTTAATATCTTAGAAATGCATTTTGTATTATTGGAAACTAAACTCAAGGGGAGGCTCAAGAAGTTAAGGAAATATAAGTCAGTAATTCCCCTATGTCTTTATAGGGAGTACAGGATGACACTGGTTGCTGGGTAGGGCCAAAATTATATACACCATCTTATGTGATATGGACCAGAAGAATTAACAAAGAATTATGGGTAAAAGATGGGCTTCAATAAAAAAATTTTTTAAACCCACCCACTTATTCCTTGTTTTAGAATCAAGAACTTTTTTTAATGATATGAAATTTGTATAACATAAAATTAATCATTTTAAAGTCAACAATTCAGTGGCATTTAGTATACTCACGATGTTGTGCAACCACTACCTCTGTCTACTTCCAAAATATTTTCATCAGTCCCAAAGGAGACTCTGTACACATAAGTAGTCCCTCTATACTCTGCCCCCTACTCTTCAACAGCCACTCATCTGCTTTCTATCTCTATGGACTTTCCTATCTGGACATTTCACATAAATGGAATCATGCAATATGTGACCTTCTATGTCTGGCTTCTTTTATTTAGCATAATGTTTTTTAAATTCACCCACACTGTAACATATATAAGGACTTCATTCTTTTTTATGACTGACTAATACCCCACTATGTATATATGGCACAGTTTGTCTATCCATCACTGGGTGCTTTCATTGTTTCACTTTTTGGCTACTGTGAATAGTACTACTATGAATACACACGTATATGTATTTTTTGGAGTACTGTTTTAAATGCTTTGGTCTACACCAAGAAGTAGAATTGCGGGGTCATATGGTAATTCTATGTTTCACTTTTTGAAAAGTCAGACATTTATTCTTAACCAGGAAATGCTGTATACTGGTCAAAAATGGGAGAGAAAAATGACAATAGAACTCTAAAATCCTGTACATGGGGACATTTGGGAAGATACCCTTGGTTGATGATCAAACCCAATTCTTTATCTTCCTGGACACACAGCTAGACTACAGTTCCCAGTCTCTCTTAGAACCTGGTAAGGCCATATGTCCGTCCCTGCCAGTGGAATATCAGAAGCAATGTGTGACAATTCCAGGTCTGGCCTGTAAAAACCACCCCAGGCAATCCTCTGTGCTCTTTGCTCTTTTTTGCGCTTGATGCAGACAAGATGGCAGCCTTAGAAACCACATATCAAAGATGAAGGAGCCACCAGATAGAAGCACCCTAAGTTACAGAATTAGCACTTGGAAGACAATTGCTACCCATAAGGAATATTTGTTTTAGGCTTAAAATGAGTGAAAAACAAACTTTTATTGTGTTAAGTCATGGGAGTTTATGAGTACTCCATTATGGATTGTTAGCATTACCTTATCCTTACCCTAAAAGGTGAACGAGAAGATCACACCTTGCTCAGATGGTGTGAGCCTTGTGTGAGGAATCAAGGGTTAAGAAGAGCTCAGAAGGCCAGAGCAGCTGGAGACTGGGGTGGATTTGGGCCCACCATTTGTCTGGGTCATCCCAGAGAGAAGTCCAGGACCTGGTATCTGGAGAGCTCACACAGGACAGCAATAGGACAGACCTGAGCCATGACTAGCTGTGCTGTTCTGAGAGTAAGGAGAGACATGAGGCCTCTGCACCTAGAAAATTGTTTCAATCAGAAAAAAAAGTGAGTTCAAAAAAAGTGCTTCTGTGACTACACTGAATAGATTTGATCTTCCTTAGATTCAAAAGTCTGTTGACACTCATCTGTTTTTATGCTTTGTTGCATTCTTTGATAATTTTCCATCTGTCTTCTCTTAATTTCTTAAGACAGTTCCATAGGAAAATTCCAGATCAGACTCTATCTGATAAGGAAAAATAGGCACTCATGGCAAATTTAGGCCAGCCTGGAGAGGAGAAAGAGCACCTCGAGAGGCCAGGTGAGATAGCGCAGGGATTAATGTTTCTTAATCTGGTATTTTGGTATGTGAAACAGGTAACTGTTTCATGTGCAAGACTATCCCCAAAACTTCAGAATTGTCAGCATCCTTGGCCCTACCCATTAAAGGGCAGTAGAGTCCCAGGCATTGTGACAATAAAAATTCCTTCAGACACTTCCAAACACCCTTAGGCAGGGCAAGACCCTAATCCCCAGGTTGAGAACCATTGAATAAAAGTTAGAAAAACCGGGTGAATGAAGATTTATAGATCTAGGAGAGAATTATCAGGGACCCCTGAAAATGTCCCTGCCTTCTTCACAGCAAAATTCCTCTCTAGAACCTTTGTAAAGACTCTCTCCCTCTTAAGTCTTTTTACTGACTACCTTTTCCTTGGACCTCTCTATCCCCCTTTTTCCTTTGTTTCCCAACCAGTTCCTCCCACTCTCCAGTGTGGATCAAAAATTTCTGATTTTCATTGTCTCAAAGATGTTTTTCCCCCCACCACTTCCAACCTCAGACTTCAGACCTTCTCAGTGTTTTGCTGGCTTGTTATTAGGACCACATACTTCAGTGTGTGTATAAAGCCCAACTTATTACCTCTATTGATCAGGGACATCCAAGACCCTCCAGGTTAGAACAGCATCAACAAAGGTCAGTGTCAGGAGGAAGCCTAGAGTGATGGAAAAAATGACAGACAGTTTGGCAGTAGGCATGTACTGGGAGAGAGGGTGGGAGAGCCAGGCGGGAGGCAAATAATCCAGTCCTCACTTGGATGATGTGTAGGAGGAGAATGCCCAACCATTCCTGGTGTGAGGTGTAGGCCTTTCAGGATGGGGACACCATTGGAGATCTGAATCCCCAGGGGTCTGAGGCAGTAGGAAACTGGGCACATAGGACAATGCCAGATGAAAGAAGTGAGGATATCTTCTTGTCTTTAATTCTGGGAATCCCTAGTTAGAATCACATGGCTGTCATGACAGTGAATAAAAGGAGGTACTCTATGGGAAGGAGCCCTTGAGAAGTGACAAAGAATGAGGCACATTAATGGAACTCAAGCTTGTTAGGTCATTGGCTAGGGTGCCCCCGATACACAAAAATCCCTCACACAAAAAGGTCCTCTCTCCCAGTACAGACCAATAAATCATACTGACTGCATTTTATCGATAAATTCAATCAGGCAATTTGTCTATCTCCCAATTACCATTTTCTCTTAATTGTAGAATGCATCTATCTCCCTGCTTCCCCTACACACGTTTGAGCATTTCTGAAATAGAAATGTGCCTTAAAATAGAGTGCATGCTTATAGTAAAGTTTCTTTCTTTTTTGAAGCAGCTATTAAATCAATGGTGCATCTTATAATCAATGGTATATTAGAATCGAGGAAGTAGGGTAATTACCAGAATTGATCTCCCATTTTGATGTAGTATAGACAAGATTATTCACTGGGCACCTGGAAACACCTGTGCTTACTCTTTGCATGCAAAACTGTTTTGTAGACAGCCTCAGCAGGATCTACACACATCAGGACACACACACACACACACACACACACACACACACACACAGAAATACCTCTATAGTGCCGGCTGGCTATGGGTTTGGATATCATCATATCCTTAGGGAGCCCAGAGAAATACACAATCTGTGCTAAATCCCACCCTCTCTTGGAAATGTCATGAAGATATTGCTTTTGGCTCACTCTACTGCTGACTGTGCTGCTGATTGGTCTCAGTGAGGGGCAAGGACTCTGTTCCTGGCAGGAGACAAGACCTGGCCAATGAGATTCAGGCAGGCGGATTTGATGGCTGTTGCCAACACAGAAGTATCCTGAAAGCTGAGGTGCTCCCCATCTGGCACACCAGCCCTGTCCCCTTGGGGGCTCAACCACTCTACAGGAGCCCCCACTGTTTAACCACCTGTTCTCCCTCCCTGATATGGCATGGTTATCTTCCCTTTTCCTAGAAAAAAGGAAGGATGTGGGTGATGGAGTGATCAAGGATTGTCATGAGGAGTACAAGATGACAGATCACCATTAAACCTCATCTGCCAGGCAAAGGCAGTGGAGAATGTGAACAAGCAGTTTGACAAGGCAGCAGGCCTCTGCTGAAGATTTTAAGAACTTTCCATTAGGCAGAGTCAATAGTTATGATGAAGCATATGCTAAAAGAGATGAGAAGTAACTCAGGCCTCCAAGCCTCTAAGTCTCTAAGCCTCACATGGGTTTCAGACTAGGTTCCCTGACCCAGAGCTGCCCTCCTTGGAAGAAGTGGTACCCAGTGAACGAGGACCCGCTCTTTTTAATCTGAAGCTTCTGGGATTTTTAAGGAACCGAGGATCAGGCTATGTTGACATAAAGAATGTCCTTCCTGGCACCATTCCACAATGGCTTCTCTGGCCAGGACCAATCTAAATTTTGTGGCCATGGAAATTTCCTGGACAGAGCATTTTGCCTCTACCTGGTTGCCTTTGAGGGGTAGCTTTAGGGCGGAGTGGGGTGGGACGGGATAAGGAATAAGCTTTTTGTTTTCCCTTATTTATTTATTTATTTATTTATTTATTTATTTATTTATTTTCTAGTTTATTGTCAAGTTGTTTTTATATATCAGCCAGTGCTCCTCCCCACAAGTGCTCTCCTCCATGCGCATCATCCCCCTTCTCCTCTCCCCCTCCCCCATCAGCCCTCAGTATGTTCTCAGTAAGGAATAAGCTTTGATCATGATCCAGACCTGCCTGTTTGGCCCTTTCCCTCCCTCCAAGGGAGAGGAAAACTGATCCAGTGGACCAAATGCTGCAGCCACTGGCAGAGAAACAATGGCAGCCCCACTGAAAGATCATCCTCACCCTCACTGCATAATGTCTGTAGAAAAACCTCAAGGAGATTGATCAGGCAGCGTCTGTGTGTTGTAATTTCACTTAATGCTATTAAGGGGGCAGTTTGGGCCATTTGTTAGAGAGGGCTGGCAAGGTTCCAGACTCCTTGGGTAATGAATCTCAAGTATTAATGCCATTAGTCTTCTACTTTCTGCCACTTCTAACTAGGTCCTTCCCTCTCCCCCCAGTCTTTCTTTCCCTGGAGGAAGCTCTCTGATACCCGAGGCTCATGTCATGCTTCTGTTAACAAGGACTGGGTTGGCCTTGCTCACCAGGCTAGTTTTACCACAAATTGAAAGAACAGCATGGGCAGTCACTCATGCAGGATGACTGGGGCAATTTCCTCAGGAGAATCATAGAGTCTCAGTTTGATGAGTTACAAGAAGTCATGGAATTCTCCCTTTTTTCCTTTATATCAGTGATTAACAATCTTTAGGGGCAAACACACACACACACATTCACACACACATACACACATAAACACAAACACAATCACCTCAGTATCTGCATTTCTAACAGACGTGTTTAACATTCTTATGCAGGTGGTACATGGACCATACCTTTAGAGACTCTGTTTAATAGCATCTCCAATGGGTGATGTCTACTCTCTGATCAGATAGTTCTGCAAGTCTAATCCTTATCTTATGTGATCATTCTTCTTGTATTTGGACCTACGCCCCATAAGCCTATGGGACATAGGACAAGAGTACCAGTCACAGAGTGACACAAATGTGAGATCACATTCCGGTTCTGCTATTTACCTCCTATGTGATTTAGGGCACACAACAGACTATACGGTTGGTTGGGGCCCCCACTCCTGGCTCTTACAGGTTTGGGGCAGGAGTGAAGCTGTATGGTAATTCCAATCTGTATCCTGCTCTGAATCTTGTGATTTTGGACAAACATAAATATGTCTGTTTCCTCATTTATGAAATGAAAAATATAATGCACTGGGCACTTCTGCTTCTGGGATGATGGAATAAACATACTTTCTCCTGTTCCTTCTGCTAAGTACGTCTAAAATTGCTGGATGTTAAATGTAACACAAACCTAAGAAAACTGAAAGATAGAGAGCCAAAAGCTAGGGACTGGCTAAGGACCTCTGTACCTGTGGAATGACAAGACAATGAGGTCCTTGGGTTTTCTTTTTGTCTCATTCATCCCAGACATAGAAGAAGCCTGCAACCCAGAAAAATCAATAGGAACATTAAAACAAAACAAAACAAAACAAGACAAACAAACAACTTAGCAAAAACCTAGTTAAAGCCAAAGGACCAGGAAAGAGGACTAGCAAGACAGAAAGTTTCAAGACAGTAACTGTTCCACTCCAGCTAATCCCCATAGAAAAAAATGTGGTCCCATCTCTACCCATGCCAGCAACGATTAAATGGGAAGCTTAGACTTCCACCCTCACAAAAGTGAATGAGGTTCCTAACGTACCTGCCAGGATGTTGTCAGAGAAGGCCAACTAGGGAGACAGGACTTTCTTCCCTAATGGCTGGAAACAAGATACCACGCACCATGGTGTTAGTGGAGATCACATGAGAAGCTTGGGTTTCCACACCCACCCAGAAGTAATGGGGCTTCCTTCCCCTTCTCCACTGGAGTGGTATTGGAGGAGAACAAACGATAAGTCAGGACTTTCACTGTCAATAAGTGATAACAAAACCTCCTCACCACTGTGTGGAGACTGATGTGATAGGGGGTCTGGGAGCAAACGGTCAAAAAGGAATTCTTGAGAAGTTTTTGGTGCAAAAAGGTGGTTTTATTAAAACCATGGGACAGGACCCATGGGCAGAGAGAGCTGCACGGAGATTGTGAGGAGCAATTGATTATGTACTTTTAAGTTAGTGGGGATTAGGGATAGCGTAAGTCTCTAAGCAATTTAGAAAGAAGACTTCCGGGACCTTGAGGAGTTAGTTGCTGTTAAGGTAAGGTTATTTACTACTGTCTAGTAAAACATTAGTCATGAGACCCTTCAGATGTATATCAGTGGGCGATATGTTTGAAGGATGATTCTTAACATATATCTTGGGGGCAGTAGAGAGAAAGGAAGTTTCCAAAGGGATTTTTATTTTTATTTATTTTAATGTTTATTTATTTTCAGAGAGAGACAGAGAATGTGAGCAGAGGAGGTGCAGAGAGAGAGGAAGATATGGAATCCAAAGCAGGCTCCAGGCACTGAGCTGTCAGTACAGAGCCCAACACAGGGCTCGAATTCACAAACCCATGGAGATCATGACCTGAATCAATGTTGGTTCTTTCACCAGTCGGTGAGCCACCTAGGTGCTCCCAAAAGGACTTTATAAGTTAAAGAAGACTCACAGGATCCTGGAAGTCTGGCTAATGCCAAGCTAAGATTGCTTTTTTGCCTCTAACAAAGCATTAATATTAAGGCAGTTGTGAGTTCCTTGAGGAAGGTCACATTGTCTGTCTTAAGAACTTGTCAATGGGCTGCAAGTTGTAAGGAAAGTTACATTTAATTTGTAAATTGTAAATTTACATTTACAAGAATGTTCTCCACCCCTGACTGGTAGCGGTGAGGAGTCTTCCACCCTTAGCCATCAACAGCAACTGAGTGGGGAACCAGCTTCTACCTTCGTCTGGTAAGGTGGTTACCCCATGCCCACCCAATTCCCTACCAGAGGTTTTTTGAGAAGGCCAGATAAAATAGAAGGTTTAAATAAGATGTGGAGTCTCCTAACATAAAAAAAAAAAAGTATCCAGTCTTCAATAAATCATTTGTCATACCAAGAACCAGCAAGATCTCAAACTAAATGAAAATAAAAAGACAATCAATAGATGTCAAAACCAAATGACAAAGATGTTACAATTATCTGACAAAGATTTTAAAGCACCCATGATAAAATGCTTCAACAAGGAATTATGGACACAGTTGAAACAAGTGAGGAAAAGTTTCAGCAAATATATAGAAGATATAAAGGAGAACCAAGTGGAAATTTTATGATTTGACAATACAATACTCAAAATAAAAAGCTCAGCAAATGTGCTCAACAATAGAATGAAGGAAGAGAAAAAAAGAATCAGTGTACTTGAAGATACAACAATAGAAATTACCAAATTTAAATAACTGAGGGAAAATAGGCTGAAAACAAATTAACAGAGCCTCAAAAATCTGTGGGACTGTAACAAAAGCTTTAGTGTCTATGTCTTCAGAATCCCATGAGAAGAAAGAGGGCAGGGTTGGAAAAGTACCTGAAGAAATAATGGCTGAAAACTCCTCAAATTTGACAAAAGATATAAACCACCAACAATGTAAACCCCTCCCCCAAAAAATCCATATCAAAACACATCATAATTAAGCTTCTGAAAACTGAAGACAAAAATCTGGATATGGTTCAGAGAAAAATGGTACTACCTATAGGAGAAAAATAATTTAATGACAGTGAATTCCTCATTGGAGCAATGGAGGCCAGAGTAAAGTGACACAACATTTTTCAAGAAGTGGAAGAAAAGATCTGCCTTACAATAGGATAGCCAACAAAATATTTGCCAAGAATGAAGGGAAGTTGAAATATTCTCAGATGATTTTTCCACTAGCAGATCTAACTTAAAAGAATGGCTAACGGACATTTTTGAAACAGAACAGTGGTTGTAAATGAAGGAATCTTGGAATATCAGGAAGGAAAAAGAAAAATAGGAAGAGTAAAAATATGGGTAAATATAATAAGCTTTCCTTCTTGACCTTCTTGAGTTTTCTAAATTATGTTTGATAGTTGAAAGGAAAATTATCACATAGTCTGATGAGGTTCTAAACTATTGTAAAGGAAGGGGCTCCTGAGCGGCTCATCAGTTAAGGGTCTGACCTCAAAATTTCATGAATTCAAGCCTTGTTTCAGGCTCTGCACGCTGACCATGCAGAGCCTGGTTGAGATCCTCTCTCTCCCTCTCTATCTGCCCCTCCCCTGCTCATGCTCTCTCTGTCTCTCTCAAAATAAATAAATAAACTTAAAAAAAATGTAGAAGAAATTTGTAAGAAAATTATATCACAAATAGAGAGGGTACAGAGACATAAAAGATAGTTAAGTTTTCTCTATTATATTCTAACTGATTAAATGATGACACCTATAAACTGTGGTAAGTTATTACATATAATGTCAGGCCTAGAGCAACAAATGAAAATGCTTTGCAAAGGGATACATTCAAAAACACTATTATTAAATCAAAATGGCATTCTAAAACATATTTAAATCAACACAGTAAGTCAAGAAAAAGAATACAGAGAAATAAAAACAGAGAGACCAAACAGAAAACAGAAATAAAATGGCAGACTTAAGCCCTACTATATCAATAATTACATTTAATGTAAATGGTCTAAATACACAAATTAAAAGACAGAGATTGGCAGAGTGGATTAAAAAACATAACCAACTATATGCTATCTATAAGATACTCGTTGCAAATTTACCAATTTAGTCAGGTTGAAGGTAAAAATATGGGAGAAGATATATCATGGAAATATTAATCAGAGAGAAGCAGATATGGCTGTATCAATATCAAGTAAAATTACCAGAGACAAAGAGAGACATTACATAATATAAAAAGATCAGTCTGTCAATGAAAAATTCTAAATGTGCACACACCAAACAACAGAATTGCAAAATATATAAAGCAAAACCTGATAGAACTATGGAGAAACAGACAAACCCCATAATTGTAGTTGAAGATGTGAACATTTCTCTCTCAATAAATTGACAGAACAATTACACAAAAATCAGCAAAATATATGGCCTAGAGATTTCTTTGGGGGAGAATGTTTTAATCATGAATTCAATTTCTTTAATACAGAGCTATTCAAATTATCTATTTCATAGTGGGTGAATTGTGATAGTTTGTGTTTTGCAGGAAGTAGTCTGTTTTATTAAGTTGTCAAGTGTATGTGTACAGCATTGGTTATAGCATTCCCTTCTTAACCTTTTGATGTCTGTAGGGTTTTCAGGGTTCTCATCTGCTTCATTCCTGATATTGATTGTGTCCTTTCTCTTTTTTTTGCCAGTCTTTCCAAAGGTTTGTCAATTTAACTGATCTTTTCAAAGAAGCAGCTTATTGATTTTTCTTTATGGTTTTATTGCTTTCAATCACATTAATTTCTACTGTTATCTTTATTATTTCCTTTCTCCTGCTTACTTTGAGTTCATTTTACTTCTCTTTTTATCAGTTTTTGAAGTGAGAACTTAGATTACTGATTTGAGAATTCTTTTGTTGGGAGTCCAGAGCCTGTAAAAACTGGCATTGGGAGTCTCAACTATCTACAGGATGTGAGGGAGAGGGCACCTCAATGAGAATACTTCCAAGATGTGAAATCTTTAAAAAGGAGGTAATAATTTTCTTTAAAACATGACAGACTGATTATACACACTTACCTGAGCTTCTTTCCAACATCTCACTAAAGTTAGAATAAAATAATTTAAAGTCATAAACCCTCAAGTTCAAAGAGGATAAGACTCAAAGATAAAAAAGACATGTTTAAAAAATTATTAGAACTTGAAAAGCTGGCGTGCAAACGATAACTGACTTAGCAGACCAGAAAAAACGAACCTTGAGAAAGCCATTAAGAAGAGCCAATTAGCACTCCAGAGCCTTGGAAAGGTTTGAGTATTGGAGGCACCTATAGTCTCTGAAGTGGAAGCCACAGAGTGGGACTGAAATAGGAGGATTGGTTGAAGGTCATTATAGGAAATATTTAGATTCCCTAGATCCAATCCTTTACCTTGTAACTATGTACCTAACCCCATCCCACCCTAGCAAATGATGGAGGTTTATTCTCTCAAAAGACTGAGCAAGAGGGCCTCTATACCTAGGAATACCAACATAGATGAGCCAAGGGTTAGTAAAGGGGGATTTAATCAAAGTTTATATCCCAAAATATGAGTCCCCTCCCTGCCTAGTCTGCCTTTTCTCCAACATGGTTCCCAGAACATTGGCAGACAGCCCTACACTTACCTCCTACCCATGGGCAGGATTGTTTCTGGTGGAAAAGAGAAAAAAAAGAAGTTTATATTTTTGTCCTCTCCTTGTTCCCCACAAAAAAAGGCAACAAACAATGAAGCAACTATAAATTCCAGATAAAACATAAAATCGTCCAAAAGATAAAATTGTTTTATTGCATCCCTTAGATCAGCAATGAATTACATTTCCATGACCATAACATCGCAAACACTGAACATGGCAGAGGAGACAGATCCTGAGTGCAATTTGGGTTACAGCCTTGTTGGCATGAGAAATATCGGTTCCCCAATGTAAGTCATGTGAAGACTTTGCATGTTACCATTGGTTCCAACCTAGTTCCTGAAGCCCTCCTCTAGAGCCCGAGTTTGGCTGGGCTCCCCCAGGGAAAGCCTCCACTGTCATCCAGCAGATAATCTAGTCTGTCTCTCCTCATCAGTCTTTAGATGTCTGATTTTGTCATTTTTTGTATAATTTTTTTCCTTAAGCTTTGTGTCCTTCAGCCTTATACATGCCATTGATTAAAATATTGGAGGGGCGCCTGGGTGGCTCAGTTGGTTAAGCCTCCGACTTCGGTTCAGGTCAGATCTCACATTCGTGGGTTCGAGCCCCGCGTCGGGCTCTGTGCTGACAGCTAGCTCAGAGCCTGGAGCCTGCTTCCGGTTCTGTGTCTCCTTCTCTCTCTGCCCCTCCCCCTCTCATGCTCTGTCTCTCTCTGTATCAAAAATAAATAAAACATGAAAAAAATGTTTTTTAAATATTGGAAAAGTCAAGGCCAATGACTTGTTACACACTTCTGTGATGTCAAGAATCAGCACTCCTTCTGGCTGTTATGCCAACAAGTCCTCTACCTAATATACTATCATCTGACTTATTCCTCTAGTTTGTCCATGAAGATAGTTATGGTGGCCCTTATCCAGTTCCTGCTAAAACCAAGAAACCCTACAGTGATCAGGTCCTATTTATGTCTAGGACACGGCAGGAAAGAGCAGGCCTCAGAGGCAGGGGTGAGCAAGGGGTTCAGGAAGCCACACCAAGTGTATAGAGATAGAACTTTTAATTGCTCCAGGAGATGCCCCCAAGAAGGAAGAAAACAGAGCTGTGAGGAGAGATCAGATCATGAGCCAATGGGGTAAATGTGTTTGTTTATGTGCTTATCAGATCTTTCCTTCTAGGATTAGAGAGAATCCCACAGACATCCTGAAAGTCTTGGCACCTAAAAATGGAGACAACTAAAAGTGGAGAGCAGGCAGAGAATTGGAAAAGGAAGCTCCTCACACACTCTGTCAGCTCCCTTCACGTGGCACCTGGTCTTCTCACATGTAGGCAGGTCATTTCGTGAATTGTGTAATGTGTTAGTTACTTTCTTGGGAATACTAATTATGTTCAAGCCATAGGAAGAGGACAATGCTTAACCCATACAACTGAATTCAAGCAAGAAAAGAATTTGGGAGCACTTCAAACCAGACCACAAGGTGACACATCACTCTACTGTTAGTTCAACACAGGCACCACTCCTGTGTGAGTCCCCGCATACATTGTCACTGTACTTATCACAGTGTGTTTGCAGATATTTGTTTACATGTATCTCACATCTACTAGATTGTCAGCAGCTTGACTGATGCACATACTGAGCTATTCATCTTTGCTTTCCCAAGGCCCAGCATGCACCTGGCTTCTTCTACCCACTTGTACAATGAAGGTTGGCCCTGGAGGTCCTAGATAGACCTCTCCTCCCTTCTCTACTCAACCCAAGTCAATAAGCTCAGTGATTGACATATAGTAGGTGCCCAATAAGAATTTGTTGAACAAATGAAAGTGAAATATCTGCCTCCCCTCTTAGGGGAACTTTGCACTGTTCATCCCTGCCCTCAACCAATCAAAGCCCATGAAAGAGCCCTGTGGCATTATGCTATGGACTTTCCCCACAATAACAATAATCAAAATGGGCCAGCAAGGTTCCCATTAATCTAAAGAATGAAGAGCTGCTTTGCAAAGGTCCTCAGCAGCCTCTGGTGTGGGAGGCAACACGTTCTCTTCATACTTGTTAACAGTTCTGATATTCGGCACATACCACTGGGGTACCTATTACACGCCAGACCCTGGGGGTAAAGCAATGAACACATAGTTAAGTATCTTGCCTTCGTGAAGCTTATGTCCTTTCTTAGGGAGGCAGACAATGCAAACAAATACATAGTATGCTGGATGGCAGTGGGGGTAAGGAAGAAAATAAAGCAGGGGAAAAGACTGAATGCTGGGGCCAGGGTACGGTATTGAGTAGAGTGATTGAGACCTGAGCTGACTCAGTCACTCACGCGGAAGCCAACATGAGTGCCACAGCCCCTGCTCCCTCCGCTGTATGCTGCTGCTCTGACAGGCCGGACCCTCCCACCTCAGTGCCTTTGCTCCAGCCGTTTCCATGGCCTGCAAATGCTACTCCTTCACCTCTTCAGGATTTCGCTTCCATGTTCCATTCCCAGTGAGGCCTGCCCTGAGCACCTGTTTGAATTGCCGCACCCCCTTAGCTCTGCCCTATTTTTTTCTCTGCAACACTTAGCCCTCAGC
Source organism: Suricata suricatta (assembly GCF_006229205.1). Lineage (NCBI taxonomy): Eukaryota > Metazoa > Chordata > Mammalia > Carnivora > Herpestidae > Suricata > Suricata suricatta. The sequence continues at coordinate 150,265,560 of NC_043702.1, read as the reverse complement.
CCTTCAAGTCCCCTCCCTAGTGTGGGAACTCCTATGGCTTTGGTTCACCAATGTGCCCTAGGCACCTGGAATAACAGCTGGCACAGGCAAGTGTGCAGTGGTACACAAACATGCACTCATTCATTAGTCAACCCTGAAACAACTACACTGTACCATGTTATGGGCAACAAGACCCTTTATAGGAGCGCCTGGTGGCTCAGTGGGTTGAGCATCCAACTCTTGATTTCAGTTCAGGTCATGCATGATTCCAGGGCTGTGGGATCAAGCCTCACATTGAGCTCTGTGCTGATCGTGGAGCCTGCTTAGGATTCTCTCTCTCTCTCTCTCTCTCTCTCTCTCTCCCCCACCTTGGTCTCTTTCCCTCTGCCCCTTTCCCCTGCTCACAAACTCTCTCTAAAAGAAAAAGAACAAACAAACAAACAAAATCCTTTATGATGGCGGGCAGTGCTGGAAACAGCCCCTACTGTCCAGCGGACTTTTCTCTCTAAGGCTGGTAGCAGATGATGTGGTTGCCTTCTCTCCAGCTGGCCCACCCCACCCCCATCCCCGCCCCCTCCCTCTCCTCTGCCAGGGCACAGGGCATGGGAGCCTTCTCAGATCAGGAACCTGAAGTGGGACCTGGAGAGGATGCGCATGATCGGAGACCTGGGCCGGTCAAAGGAGGGCTGGGATCCCAAGTCTTGGGGCCCGCAGAGGTACTGGTCCTGCTGGTGTGGGCTAGAGGCGAAACGACGCAGAACCCCCTGCGGAGGCCCAGGGAGGGGAAGCCCTGGCTCTACGGACTCCCTCGGGGATGCTGTAATGAGCCTTGCAAACTATCCCACTGTCAACTCTAAGGCTCCGGGTGCTCTCAGCTGTGCGTCTGGGGGAATTAACTGCCTGAATGCTTACCATGCAGAGAGCGTGTGCGTGCATGCGTGTGTGTGTGTGTGTGTGTGTGTGTGTGAGTGGGCGTGCGTGCGTGTGATGGTGGGAAGAAGCGATGCCTTCTCTCCTCAGCATGGGTAGCAGCACATGGAAGATTTCCACTTTCCGGACCCCATCTTCCAGCACGTCAGCCGCCCCTCGGTGCCACCTCCGGTCCCGAGTCTCTGCCCAGGCGCCTGGCCTCCAGGTTGTC
>NC_043702.1:150222660-150264340 GCF_006229205.1 Suricata suricatta | reverse complement strand
GTGTGTGTGTGTGTGTGTGTGTGTGAGTGGGCGTGCGTGCGTGTGATGGTGGGAAGAAGCGATGCCTTCTCTCCTCAGCATGGGTAGCAGCACATGGAAGATTTCCACTTTCCGGACCCCATCTTCCAGCACGTCAGCCGCCCCTCGGTGCCACCTCCGGTCCCGAGTCTCTGCCCAGGCGCCTGGCCTCCAGGTTGTCCCAAGCAGAGCTCTTCTAACGCCCTTTCCTGGAGCTAAGCACTGACGCCTGCCGGTCCAGCTGGTTCGCCTGCCATGGCCACTCCAGGCCCACACGGTCACTTTCTCCAGGTGTCCCCAGTCACTTCACTGCCACCAAGTGTTCTCTGGGGCCTGTAGGAGTTAAGTCCAGAGCAATGCATTTCTTCCTTGCTTCCTCCACTTCTGAGCTATGAAATTATCCACGGAGCAAATCAATAATTCATCAGATTATCCACGTTTAGTCTAAATTAGATCTCATTGCCTCAGGCTCGACTCTGAAGTCTTGCTCCACCTGGTGACTCTACCACCACCAGGAGAGCCCAGCCAGCTGGCTCCGGTGCTGGACCCTCTCTCCCTGTTGATCCTCCCCACACTGCTGTTTGCGGCCCCCAAAGTCTTAGCCCAGTCTGACCCCCTGTCCAGAAGCCCGCCCTTCTCTCTCTGCTGTAATTCAGCATGCTTTTCACCGTCTTGTCCTAAACCTAGTCTTTGCCCTGAACTTCCCTGGGCTTCTTGCAGCAGACAGGAATATCCTACAACTTCACGTGTCATCGCATGCCGTTGGTTTCATGTTTGCAAACTCTGTCTTCCCCACTGGTCGTTAAGCAACATAAGGTCAGGACACCACAATAGACCTCCTTATATCCGCTCACAACACCGAGCAAGCACAGTCAATGAGGACTTGTGGAATTGTATAAATCTGTTTCCATCCTCCTTTCCAACGCTCTTTCTCTTAATCCAAACTGCCTTCAGCACCTCAGCCCTCAGTCCCACTTTTCTCTCCAGTCCTCAGGAAATAGACAACCCAGGGTATATACAGGATCGGACTTCGGGATTTAGAAGATCATGTTGGTTGCCAGCCCACTGAAGAGATTAGAAATGGGGTCAGAGCAGATACAGGCCAGGGGCTGTGGCAGCAGATAAGGGATGGTGGAAGCTGATGGAGATGGAGAGGAGGGGTGGATACAAGAGACAGTCAGCAGGTAATAGGATGATTCGTTTGTCTAGCACCATACCACTCCCAAAGCAATTTGCATTTACTATGTCCTTTGAGATTTGACTCCCTCAACAACCATGAGAGATACGGGGTAGATAGGATTCTTATCTCAGTGTAGGGGATGGAACTGAGGCAAGAAGGGGCGGAGTCTATTGCCCAGATGCCCAGGGTGGGCTAGGACAGGCTTGGGACTCACATCCGGTCCTCAGACATCACATCTGGGGCTCTTTCCTGTCTCTGGCGATGGGACTCAGGATGGAGGTGCCATGGGAGGGCGGGTGTTAAGCTGCAGGACCCTGACTCAGCTACCTGCCGGAGGCTATTTACACAGCTCCAATTGATTTGTTGTAACTTGTAATTATTTTTGCTGAATTTTTTTCATGCTCCATTTGTTTTCTACTCTCCAGCAGACACGCTACAGGAAAAGGCAGCCCAGGAGATAAGTGGGAGCAGGAGAAACTGCTTTCGGTCCTGGGATCGAAGGGATGGGGCTCCAGCTTGCTCCCTCTCACCTCCCCTTGGCTCCTTTCCCCAGGCTCTCTCCCTCCCCGCTCATGGGACCTGGAAACTCTTGAGCCACATCTCAGACCTCACTGGCTCTCAGGTCTGTCTCTGGCCAGAAAGCTGCCAGAAGGGGAAGAACACCTCCAGAGCCGCCTCCACCTCCACGCCCATGCCATGTGGCCAGCTCCCATTAGCACATCTCTCAGGACCCTGCAAGGATGGATTGTCAATTTTCTAAATTCAATGTGACTATGAGATGCCATCTACCTAGCTGGTGGGACATCCCACTGTGCTTGGAGTAACCCCCTCCCCCTCCAAGGTGGTCTGAGTGTTCGGGATAGTTACTGAACTCAGAAAGCTTGGAGAAAAGCTTCTGCCCTTTGTCAGAACCTGTAGGGTCCCTTCAAAGAGGTGGAGGATGCTCACAGAGTCCAGTCCTCACATGCCTACTTGACCATGGGCCCCAAGACTCCGTAAGAGGTCCATTCTTGTCCTGGGTAGCTGTGTGGGTTTGGAGGGCCAGTCTCCACCACTCAGAGAACCTGCCCCTTCCCTCACTCCTCTTTCTCTCCTGGGTTCACGCCACCCCCAGTTCCAAGCCAAGCAGCAGCCTCCTGCCTTCCCAGTGGACCCTGCTTTTGACCCCTACTCTTCCTCGGCTTTGGTGAGGTCAGTTCTCTTTTGTTTTGTTCTTTTTAATTAGAGTGGAGACACAGAGAAACCATTAATGCTTTCTAGGAGTCAGAAGAGCCAAAACCTCCATGCTCAGTGCTTGGATGACCTTCCCAGAGTGGGGCCGGGGTGACTTTGGAAATAGCTCTATGCTTTTGCAGCATTCCCATGTCTAGGACCACAGGCACAGTTAATTTCCCAGTTTGGTGATCCTACCACGCTGTCATTTACCAGGTAATTCACCAGCACAATCTTGTGATCCTCACTATGATTATCTCAAAATAGTTATTATCAACCACATTTGATACATGAAGAGGTTCACTTTCAAGAGATTGAAAACAAAAGTTTGCCAGAAGACACACAACTATTATGGGATGGAGCAGGGATTCAAGCCCATGCCTGGCCAGAGGTGATGTCCAAGGCTGGTGGAGCTGAGTTCTTGCCACCAAAGGCATTTGCATTATCAAAGCCTTGGAAAGGCCAAAGAAAGAAATGGCCAACTAAAGTCTTTAGGGGGTCATTGTAGTGGGGAGCTATTTTCTAGAAGCAACTTCCAAAGCCTGTCAAATTTATACCAGGCCAAAAATTAAATAAGAAGCATGAACAAATACTGGCCTCTAATGACAAGATGCTGAAGCGGGTAGAGGTTAAATGTACTGCTCTCCGCAACTTATACTAAAATGTGGCAAAAACATAAGAACAGACTGATGGCCTGATACATGGACAGATATGTGATAAAGTCAAGATGGCAAAATTTAGTTATGGAACTCCATTTGGTGGGCATAAGGGTGTTCACTATGCAATTCTTCAAACTCTTCTGGATATTGGAAATTTTTCATAATAATGGAAGGAAAATAAATCACACAGGTGGTCACATCCACCTCCTAATGCACATCACCACGGTTCCAGAGTGCTTGGTCATTAGTCACTGAGTTCTTCCTAGGGAAGAGTCCTGGACTAGACACTTGGGAATACAAGATAATAAACAGATAGGCAGTCCCTGCTTGGTGAAAAATGTAGACTACCTGAAAGAAAATAGGACAGAGTCATAAAATCAAGTTGTAAAGACTGTGGGCTCTTTATCTCCTGCCCTAACGGAAGGGGAGAAGGGTTACAAATTGCTTGTAACAAAACTTTGTCAAAAGCCTCTCCTATAGGACTCTGATAGGAAGACCCGCTACAGTTAGAGAGTGAGAAATGGGCCGGGAAGGTGACCCCAAAACCCCCAGGGATTACAGAGGATCCCACAGTGAAGAATTTACCTTTGAGCCCCTCAAGGTGTCTTCAAGAGCAGGAGTATCTCCTTTCAGTGACAGGCTGATTAGTGAAAGGCTCAGCGGACCAGGAACCAAGCCACTCCCAACTCCATCCATTTATATCAACCTGAAGGAGTCCTCGCTCTCTTCCTTGAGGTTGCTAAGCTAGTGTTTCCAGGTCAGATTCCATTCGTGGCTTGCTTTTAAATGTCATGCAAGTTGAGAACGATTTTTACATTTTTAAAAATTTGTTTTAACATTTATTTACTTTTGAGAGAAAGAACAAGTGGGGGAGAGGCAGAAAGAGGGAGACACAGAATCTGAAGCAGGCTCCAGGCTCCGAGCTGTCAGCACAGAGCCCAGTGTAAGGGCGTGAACTCACAAACCACGAGATCATGAGTTGAGTCGAAGTCAGACGCTTACCTGACTGAGCCACCCAGGCACCCCCGATTTTTACATTTTTACATGGTTAAAAACAATCGCAAGAAGAATAACATTCTGTGACATGTGAACATTATGTGAAATTCAAATTTCATTGTTCAGAAGTAAAATTTATTGGAACATAGCTCTTCCTGATTTTTTTATGCTTTGTCTACGGCTGCTTTCAACCTGTAACTCCAGAATCGGGTAGTTCCAATAGAGACCAATTAGCCTGCAAAACCCAAACCCTTTTTTTTCTGTTGGTGGTGATTTTATTTTATTTTTTTTAGGTTTGTTTATTTATTTTGAGAGAGAGAGAGAGCATGGGAGCAGGGGAGGGGCAAAGAGAGCGAGGGAGAGAGAGAATCCCAAGCAGGCTCCACACTGCCAGCACAGAGCCCAGTGCGGGGCTTGACCCCACAAACTGTGAGGTCATGACCTGAGCCAAAATCAAGAGTCTGATGCTTAACCAACTGAGCCACCCAGGTGCCCCAAAAGCCCAAACTCTTTACTCTTTTTCTCTTTACAGAAGAAGTGTGCCAATCTGGTGTGAAGTGGCCCATCCACTAACTTCACTGCTCAACTGATCTCACTTCACAGAGTTACTATGAGAATTAAAAGAGAATTTAGGTTTAGTCAGCTGTAAGGCTCCGCGAGACCCAAGGCGTTCCTACTGCCCTGATCTTATTTCACTCAGCACCATCCCTGCAAAGGAGGGAGGATCCGGGTGGGATGTCTTACATGATAGATTGTGAAACTGAGGCTAAAAGGGGAGACAAAACAGGCATGCAGAAATCACTGCTGGGGTACCTGGGTGGCTCAGTAGGTTAAGCGTCCAACTCATGATTTCTGCTCAGGTCATGACCTCGCAGTTCATGAGTTCAAGCACTGTGTCGGGCTCTGTGCTGACTGCTCAGAGCCTGGAGCCTGCTTCTGATTCTGTGTCTCCCTCTCTCGCTGCCCCTTGCCTGCTCACACTCTGCCTCTCTCTCTCTCTCTCTCTCTGTCTCTCTCTTTCTCTCTCTCTCTCTCAAAAATAAAATAAAAACATTAAAAATAAATAAATAAACCCAATAAAGAAATCAATGCCTCTACCTTTCCCATAAGACTCCCACAGCAGGGGACTCAACTATGTACCTCTGTAAATTTGGGCATGTACGGTCCTGTCTGAGCAGGACTAAATGGGAGGATCAGGCATTTTTTCAGGAATTCTGTGAGACCGTTGTGAAAACACAGCCATCCTTAAAAATTAAATTACATAAAGTTACAATTAAATAAATTATAAAAGCAAAGATCATAAATTCTCAAAATTCATCACTTTCTAATCATTTTACTACATTCTATTTTTATTACCTGGGCACTTGAGGTTATTCAGATCTGCTGTGTCTGTGTGATGAAAATACAATGTAACCGTGTACCTCTGTGCCTCTCCTCCCCCCTCCCATTCAGCCACATCACATCTGGTGTCTTGAACTTGGCTATTGGGAGTTGAGACCTTGGCACTTGGCAAGCTCTGCGGATCAGGCACTCCCTCACCTCAGAGCTGGTGGTTAAACACTTGCCTACACGGTACAGGGACCAGAGCTTCCGGTCACAGGAGACTTACGAAGGGAGAGAGCGAGCAAATGAGTGAAGAATGACAGGGCAGACATCATGTACAGAGGAAGAGGAGTGTCATGGCCACTTTTGTCTTGTTCTAAGAAGCCCTTGAACCAGAAGAGGAGTATCTGGGGACTAAACTTCCAATACTTTTCCTGAGGAGCCCTAGAACCTTAGTGTCTGCAACCATTCTGTGATCCATAATTTTTGTCACGCCCCAGGATGGTGAGGCCCGAAAGAACAGGGCTGCCTGGGGGGCGGGGATGTTGAGAGAGGTGAACGCCTTGCCAGGAGTCCTCTAGGGCCTCAGAGCTGGGTCTAGAGCCCTGGCGCCTTCTCCCAGACTAGCTCTTTGCAGAGCAGCGATGGTGGCCGGAGATGGGTTTGTGGGGTGAACCTGCAAGGCTGCTGTCTTCCCAGCAGTGAGGACCTACCCCTGCCTTTTGTCAGCGGGTGTCATTCCAGGAGAGCCTGGCCACCTGCCCCCTCAGCTTGCTCCGAAGCCCTTTTCCTTGCCTCGCTGCCCCTCAGTCATCTCCTGGGACCATTTTCCCCTGAACACAGACTCAGCAAGAGGATGGGCATATCCAGCCCGTGGCACGTGGGTGGGGTCGCTAACTGTGGCTTTGAGAAGCTCGTGGTAGCTGTCTTGTAGGAGCCAGTTGTCAAAGGGTATCCGTGTTCCAGCGGAAGGGCATTGAATTTTTACTTTGTTTCTTTTCTTTTCCAATTTATTTGTTTATTTCTTTTCTGTATCAAAACTTTTTCACTGCGGTGTAACTGACATCTCACATTGTATTAGTGTAAAACGTACAACAACCTAGTGATTCGATATTTGCAAGATGCATTGCAGAATGATCACCACAGCCAGGTGGACCTGTCATCTTACATGGTTACCACTTTTTTGGACTTCTTGTATTCCTTTTGGGACAGACCAGCCGAGAAGATGCACAGAGAGAAATGCGTGGTGTTCTGGAAGTGGTCTGGGTGGTGAGCACACAGAATGATGTTAGTTGTCACTTTCCAGGCCATAGCAAGTGACACGGTCGGCTCTTGGAAAGTCATGTTTGGGAGGAACTAAAGAGATCATCACATCCGGGACTCCCTTTCACAGGTGAGGAAACTGAGGCTGGAGAGAGGAAATGACAAGAGCAAAGGTATGTTGCTGGCAAGTGGCAGTGTTGGATTCAAACCCAGGCTGCGCTGAAGCTGGTTTTCTAAGAACAGAACTAGAACTTGGCCTCTTGACTCTGGACACAATTTGAAATTTACGGGAACCATTTTTTAAAGTAATTTTTGCTATAATTTCTTGGAAGCATGCTGGGCACTATGACATGAATTCAATAAACATGGTTCTTGTTATGTATAGTCTGGCTTACAGTTTAAGACAAGGGGACACATGCAGAGAGGGGGTGTGGGCTTAGGTGATGGTATATGAACAGAATTTGCATCCTCTGTTGGTGATCATAAGTGTAAGCTTGCTGGAGGGAAGGCATGGGCTTGAGAAACAGACCTGGGTTGAAATCCTATCTTGGCTGTTACTAGCTCTGTGATCTTGGGGGAGCTATTCAACCCCTCAAGTCCTCAGATTGCCTGACCGTCAAATGGGACAGTAGTGTTCATTTAGCAATGATGTTAATGAGAGGTTCATAAAGTACTTAGTATAGCACCTGGAATATACCAGATGTTCAAATAATGGTGACTAGTACTGTTACTTAGTGTCTCACAGCTAGTGCCAGGTGCCCCCAGTGGGCAGAGCCAGAAACCTGTGAACTGGGGAAGGAAGTAATTTGCTCTCTGGTGTTGCTCATAGTTATAACAAAAATTCCTCATCTTTAGGGTGCCTGGGTGGCTCAGTTGGTTAAGTGTCCGACTTCGGCTCAGGTCATGATCTCACAGTTTATAAGTTCGAGCCCCATGTTGGGCTCTGTGCTGACAGCTTGGAGCCTGGAGCCTGCTTCCTGATTCTGTGTCTCCCTCTCTCTCTTTCCCTCCCCCCACTTGTGCACACGCTCGCTCTCTCTCTCTCTCTCTCTCTCTCTCTAAAATAAATAAACATTAAAAAATTCCTCATCTTTGCCTTTCCCCTTATAATATACAGATAGAGAGCCAGACAGACAAAGCAGAGGTGGTTAAGAGCCGTTCGTGTGTTTTTCAGTTAAGATTTGTCGTTCCAGCGTGTTCTAGATTAGGGGGCTCTCATGATGCAGAAGCAAAGGCTAGTAGACATGCGACAGCTCAGACTGACTCAGACTGGATTCTCTAGGCTGCCATCTCTTTCAGGTCTCACTCCTTCTTCTAGGAAAGGCTTAGAATGCCCAGAATGTCCCTGATTTTGAGAGAAAGGAGGGATGGAAAGACGCTGCCATGTGCTGACTCACCTGGCAGTTCTCCAGAGCCCTGGTGAGGAGTGAGGGTCCCCCACGGGGGTCTCTTCCCTTGATGGCCCTTCCCGAGTTGGCACGCACCCATTCTGGGCTCATGGAGGCTCATTCCCTCAGGACAATTGCTGCTGGGCCGCTGCTCTGGGCCCTGTGCCAGGAGACCCTGGCATTCAACCCAGTTGAAGCCGAGTGCAAAGAATTACAAACAGGACAGGTCCTGCATGTCAATGACAGCAGGGAGGTGGAAAACGCTCCCCTCTCTGCTAGTCCTCGTGTGCACCGGCCCAGCCTGGTGAGAGCCTGCGGGAGAGAGAGGGCGTGGGTACCTCGGTGTATGCATGTGGGGGCATAAGCAGGCATCCGAGTGACCATGCCCGGGGGAAGGAGCTGTCATGCCCCGGGGAAAATGGAAGAGGCATGCGTGTTTGTGTGCATGCGAATGTGTTTGTGGCATTGCCGTTTGAGTGCGTGCTGTGTGTTGTGAGAATGGTGGGTGGGTGTGAATGTGTGTGTGAGCTGTACACATCCAAGACGTAAATAGATGGCAGAGAGGCTGACGTGATAAGCCACAGACGAATCTGCAGAGGAATGCTCTGGGCGGGAGCCTGGGTGTGTTGCCTGTCTATGCTGTTGGCATATATGTCCGGTCTAGGGTTCTGGGCGCTTTAAAGTGTGTCCGAGTACACGGGTGAGTGCTGTACATATCTGAACACGAGGTTCTATATGCGAATGCTGGCATGTTATGTGTGCATCTGTGTAAGTCTGGGTGTGGTTATGGCCACACTGGGGACGGTGATAGAATTCTTATTTTCCTAGAGGCCTAGGTTTCTTTCTCCCATGGTCTGTTACCATTTCTCCATCCTGAGTGAAACCTTTATGGTCTAAATACATCAAATTAGGCTTTAACCTCCAACTGCATCTATTCACTGCTCATAGCCAAGCCACCCAGGGACACCTCTCTGATGGGTCCCAGTGCCAGGGAGAGTCTAGTGACCCAACATCTGAGTGGTCCGGAAGACAGTCTTTCTGGGTCTCCTCTCATTCCATCCCTCAGTGAGAAAAGTCTATGGTTGAAACCAAACAGTGCACGCTGGCCCCGCATTGCAGAACGTGGTTACAGATGCCCCAGTTTCCCACCCGGAGCCTAGAGGGGCTGGTTGGAAGGCCCAGATAATTTCCTCACTACCTTGTCGTCTTTTGAAAGCTGCTGCTCTAACAGGCCCCCTCTGCTCTGGGGCTGACATTCCTTCTTTGCTCATTTCTCTCTGCTTTTGTCTAATGAGGTACAGGAGGCTGCTGAAACTGACAATAGAATTACCTGGGATGCTAGATTCTGTCAATCTCCATTAGGAGTCCAGGGAGGGAGCAGTCAAAGCACAGGGACACCTGGGTGCTGTTATTGCAACGGGGCTCATTGTGAGAGCAAACACAACATGCTTTCTCCTAGCCGTTTACCCTGGGCCAGTGAGTCAACCTGGCTTCCAGCCCGGACTGCAGCATCTACCTTACCCGGCCAGGCCAGGCCAGGGAGCCAGGACATCGGAGAGAAGTGCATGTCACTTCGGAGGGTACTTGGATGTCCACTAGGCTCTCACCCATCCCCAGAAGGGCTACCTGAAGTTGGCTCAACAATCTTTCCCCACCGTCGTGCCTTGTGCAAAATCCAAGGCAGGTGCTACTTTCCTGGGTGCCTTTCTGTAACTTCCAGTTCTACAAACTGCCTCAGCCAATCAATGCAACCAAAGAAAGAAGTCATGGGAACCTCTAATTTCTAGCCAGTCAGTCGGAAGCACAGCACAATCTGGACTTGTGATTGGAACCTGAAGGGAAGGGGTAGGGTAGTCTTGTGAGAATGGTTAAAAACTTTTTAAAACTTGGACAAAACCAAGTGCTGGGAAGATGAGAGAACAACAGAATCTCTCCCACACTCCCGGCAAGACTGCCGATGGACCCGCTACTTTGGGAAACAGTTTGGCGGCTTCCTATAAGTTAAATATACATCTCCCATTTGACCCTACGATCCCACCTTTCTTTGCTTAAGAGAACAGAAACTCATGTTCACACAAAAACCTGTTCATGAGTGTTTGTAGCAGCTTAATTCAAAATCCCCCCAAACTGGAGCAACCCACACATTCTTCAGCCAGCAAATTCATAAAGCGTGGGACCGCCACAGAGTGGAATAGTACTCAGCAGTCGACAGAAACAAGCCACTGATTGATACACAATGTGGAGGAGTCTTAAATGCATGTTGCTAAGTGAAAGAAGCCAGATCTAGACAGCTATTGTTGCACGATTCCACTTATATGACATTCTGGAAAAGGCACGACTCCAGGGATAACAAATAGACTAGTGGTTGCCAGGGTTAGGGATGCAGACAGGGGCTGACTACAAAGGAGCAAGACAAGGGAATTTGGGGAGTAATGGAATTGCTCTGTATCATGTCTGTGGGGGTGGATACAGACTCTGCATTTGTCAAGCTGTTACCTTGTATACCACAGAGTGAATTTTACTGTATGCAAATTAAAAAAAAAATAACCAGAATGCTGGGAGGACCCACAATGGAATAGAAATGAAGAGATAATCCAAAGTGTGTTACAAACAAATCATCTTGGGGAGCCTGGGTGGCTCAGTCAGGACTCTTAATTTTAGCTCAGGTCATGATCTCAAGGTTTGTGGGTTCGAGCACTGTATCAGGCTCTGCACTGACAGTGTAGAACTTGCTTAGGATTCTCTCTCTCTCTCTCTCTCTCTCTCTCTCTTTCTCTCTCTCTCTCTCTTTTTCTCTTTCAAAATAATAATAATAATAATAATAATAATAATAATAATAAAATGAATCCTATTACCCACACCGAAGGGGATGGGAAAGAAAAGAACGAAGTAACTTTGTAAAATAGCTTTGACTGGACACTCTCAGACTAAAGACAAAAAGAGCTATAAACTGGTATTAACTCTAGTTAGTTAATTTGCTTCCCACAGGGTATGGGTTAGCCATTCTGAAACTATGTTATGTATGTATATTCGAGTTAACAAACAACTAAATTTAGTTGATTATTTTTATTCACAGTAGTTATGGTCTATACGTCTCTGCAAATACTGAACCATTGCTCCTAGGGGAAATATAAGGGTGGGTTCCTGTGAGCCCTTGGTTTTCATTAATCAGTCAATGTATAATCTTGTTTTACATGTGTTTCTGCTCAAAGACACCTTAACTTAACATATATTGTTGATTCATTAACATTGAACTCACAGCCAACAGCACTGTAACTCATGCCTGAATGAGGCTATCTAAACATATTTTCTGGGGCGCCTGGGTGCTCAGTTGTTGGGTATCCAGCTTCGGCTCAGGTCATGATCTCACTATCTGTGGGTTCGGGCCCCGCATCGGTCTCTGTGCTGACAGTTCAGAGCCTGGAGCCTGTCTTCAGATTCTGTGTCTCCCTCTCTCTCTGATCCTCCCCTGTCTGTGCTGTCTCTGTCTCTCAAAAATAAATTTAAAAAAATAAAAAATTTAAACATATTTTCTCTGTAAGACAAGTCACAGTGTTCTTAAGGTTAGAAACAGTAGACAGTACTTCAGCACTACACTTAGGGGCCATTTGAAACCGTGAAATCACCACCACAAAGCACAAAGGTGTGGAAAATGTGGCACTAAATAGCCCATGAAATAGGCACTTATTTACAGTACGAAAGTCAGAATAAGAAGGTAGAGGGATCCTCCTATGACCTCACCTGGGAACATGCACCTTGGGCAACTCAAACTTTTCCTGTTCTGCACTTTTCTGTGAATGATCACCCAAGCACCTCAAGTGTTGATTTTTAGTAATATAAACAAATTTTAGTGAGTCGACAAACTTGCAAGTACAGCATCCACTGATAATAAGGATCAGCTATACATTGTAGATGTAGAAAATAAGAGAGAGATGAGGGGGACAAGGTATCAACCCAATCGTCTGTCGAGATCAGTTCTGTTTCTTCAGTGCCCTAGACTTTCTGGAGGTGGCTGGAAGGTTCCTTGGACCCCAAGCATTGTCCCATCCTTTTACAAAGGAGTAGACTGAGGCCTGGGGAGAAAGAAGGGACTCATCCAGGTCACAAATAACTCGCTATTTTCCAGAGTGACACTGGGCTGCCTCTGTTCACATTTCTAGGACCTGAGGCCCTGAAGTTTTGCACGAGTGGGGATGGAGGGAATAGGATGCTTGAATCCTAGGCTTCAGGCTACCCAGTTTACCTCTCCTATTCCAGCAACCTTCCAGAAAGACTTTAAAAAAATTTTTTTTGATGTTTCTTTATTTTTGAGAGAGAGAGACAGAGCATGAGCAGTGGAGGGGTGAGAGAGGGAGACAGAATCTGAAGCAGGTTCCAGGCTCTGAGCTGTCAGCACAGAGCCCGATGCAAAGCTCAAACTCATGAGCTGTGAGATCATGACCTGAGCTGAAGACAGATGTTTAACCAACTGAGCCACCCAGGCACCCCCAGAAAGACTTTTGAAACTGCTCTGCCTTGGGGCTCAGTCTCAGACCTTTCTTGGCCACCAGCAAGCACTCCCATGGCATCTCCTGTGTTCTCATGATTATAAATGCCATCTATATGCAGATTTGTTGTATCTCCAGCCCAGACCTCTTCTCCTGAACTCCAGCCTCCAATTTCCAACTTTCTCCTCGACATCTCCATCTGGATACCTAACAGGCACCTCAAACCTAACATCTCCAAAGCAGAACTCTAATCTCTCTCTTTACTCTCACTCCATTCTTTCCCATCTCAGTCAAGAGTAGCTCCCAATTGCTCAGGCTGAAACCATGCATCATCCCTGAATCCTTTCTTTGTCTCATAGTCTACATCCAATCCACCAGCCCATTTCTGTTGGCTCCAAGACATGCCCTACCATGTTCATTGCTACTATCCAGGCCCTCTTGACTCCTGTATTTGCCTCCTGAGCTGGATTTCCTGTTTCTGGCCTTGTGCTGGCCCATCTGACAAACAGCAGCTGGAATTAATTGTGTTTATGAAAAATCTTGGCCTGTCACTGGTCTTCTCAAGCCCCCCCAATGGCTTCTCTCTCACTCAGAGTAAAGTCCAAGACCAATAGATGATACCCAAGGCCTCTGTGAGCTCTGATCTCTCCTCCCACACTCCCCTTGCTCCCCCAGCTCCAGCCACAGGGGTCCTCACTGTTCCCTAAGGCCCAGATGTGCCCCAGCAGACCTATGCTCAGTACCCTTCCCCTTGTCGGGGAATCCTCCCAGAGAGCAGGTTTGCAGGTCTTGGACACTTCCCTCATCCCAGGTCCAGACACACAGAAGATCTGGGTTGGAAACTTCTACCTGGGGGCAGGGGGAAGCCCCGAGACCGTTTGCTTCTTGGTCAGTTGTCCCTCCTGTCCTGTCACCTGCTAGTCATCCTCCATTCCATTCTGCTTATCCTTTTCCATTTCAAGGCTGGATTTCCATCTCCTCTCCTCGCTTTTGGAAAGTGTCCCTAATCACCAGAGAATCTAATTACCACTCCTTCTAAGAGAGCTCTCAGTCTCTGTTATGCAAATGTGCTATAATGGTGTCAGGCAGGTTTTGGTGGTGTTTTATCTTTCCTCTACCCCGAGTTCTGTCCCCCTTTACTTCAAACTGAAGTTTGCAGTTCTCATTTTTTTTGTTGTTGTTGTTATTGTGAAGGCCCCTGAGGCCCCCAGCTCCCCCCTCCCAGCCACGGAAATCACCTTGATTACCCGCTCTGGATCCCAGGAGCCACAATAGGCCCACCTCAGGACAGACAGAAGGAAAAATAAACAGCAGTTAGTGGAATTTGTTTTATTTCTTTGGAGATGCAAATCTGAAGGTTCCAGATGAGCACTGGAAGTATCTGCGTGGGATGGGAGGAAGTTGGCCCTGGGGATGGGAGCAGAGACTGCAGGGGGGTGAGGGTGGGGTAGACAGGCCCAGCAGAGGGCCTGTGCAGATTTGATGCAGGGTGGGGGCAGGGGAGTAGGAAACAGCTCCAACCCCCAAATCCCAAACCGTTGTGTTTGTTATCTTGTCTCTGAGTAGGGGCTTGTTGGGAAACTCCTGTCTCTTTCACGGGCAGCCTTGGCCTTGGAGTATGTGCTTCCCGGGACCCATAGGAGGGGACCAGCTCACTGCCACGGTCCCCGGGACTGCTTCCTCAGGCGCCATCTGCTGGTGGCCCTCAGGGTCTTCCCCAAAGTGGGCAGAGGAGGAAGCAGGGAGATGCTGTTTGAGTTTCCATTCTTTTCGATCATTCACTCATCCAACAAATCGAGTGCCGGCCAAGTGCCAGGCGATATTCTGGGTGCAAGGAATGTAACAGTGAACAAATGAGACATGAGCTTCTGATCTAGTGAACATAGAGATAATACAAAAACAAACGGCTATATCGGATCAGATGGGGAGGAGTAGCAAGAAGAAAAACCAGGCTGAAGGGGCTAGGAGGCCATGGGGATAATGCAGTTTGGAGAAGGTAGTCAGGGAATGGCTCTGATACATTTGGGCAGAGCTCTGCAGAAAGGGAGCTCAACATCCAGGCCTGACCCACCTGGCCACCCAGCTCTTCTGCCTGTCTGGACCCAGGACTGAAAGTGTTTAAACTGGAGTCTGAGAATCTCCCCTAAATTTTGTGCACAGCTGACCTCTCCAGGGCCCAGCAATGCCCCTGTGAAATGGGGTTTGGAGGGCGAATTGGTGATCAGGCGAGACACCACGTAAGAGCAAATGGAAGTTCAAAGGGTGGGCAGTATGCTCATTTGAAAGACACCTTCCCAGTGTGTACCTTCCAGCCGCCGTGTGGCTTCCAGTAGGGCACAAAGTTGACTCCCTGCATGAGGATGTAGTCTGTGTTGCAGCAGAGAAGGCAGTTAGCCCTGGGAGGGAAGGAGCTTGGCAGCCGCACGCCTGGCCTGCATCACCGCAGAGGTCGTGGGAGCGATGATGGAGGGTGTGAAAGGACCGCAGTCTTAGGTCTGGCTCTCACCCTCTGCCTCCCGATTCCCACTTTCTCCCTCAAAGAAAGCATGCCCACGGGGGTCACCTTGAATGCACATTTGTGCATACATAAAACATTTGCAAACCTGGATCCCTTGTCAGTAGTAACAGGTAATTTGCCTTACATACCCTCCAACTGCCCGGGTTATGAGCTCCTTGATGAGAGGGACCAGATTTTTATTATATTTATTGTCACTTTTAATTCCTGGCATTTGGCACATAGTGGGTGATCAGGAAATGTTTAAGGCATGACAAACCATCTTTGACTGTCCCTTCTTCCCCTGTGCCACGACATTGGCCAAAGGCAGAAGACTCTTTGAAACCAGAAATCTTAACTTAGGTCTCTAACCGGCATGACTCAGCAAAGGATTAAGGGATTTGGGGGATGTAATCCTTCAGGCAACGTTAGGATATTGGAACCAAGGCCCCCAGTTTCCAAGAAAAGAGCGGATGGCAAGAGGCTTCTCTAAAAGGGAACAAATCCGCTCTTCCTCACCTCTCATCTGGACCCCAGCATTAGGAGCTAATTGCTATGATCAGAGCAGAATGACTCAACAATTGTTCTTCTTTCACAGGGTTATGTGTGTGTGTGTGTGTGTGTGTTCTCTTTTAAGTTGTGGTTATGGAAGTATTTCTGCAAGTCAAGTATTAGCTGCAGCTAGGAGTTTGTGTTCAGCTGGTTGCCATGGTAACCCATCAGCTTCCTTCGCTTCGCTCTCTCCCCCTCCTCCGTTATGGAGAGACTCTTTTTCAAACAGGGAGGGCCAAGATTAGTGAGAGAGAAGGGGCCGTGGTCCGTGCCAGCCTCAACTGCGCCCAGACACCGCAGCTGAAGACGTGTTGCTACAAAGCCAGTGTGCCTGTCCAGGCTCAGGCTGGTGCATGGACTGATGGGCTCTCTGCTCCAAGGTCACCCCTACCCCCAGATTCCTGCTCAGCCCCCACCCCACCCTGACAACCAGGCTGGTGCTGTAGGCACAGCTGTGCCCAGGGACTTAATTACACACTTGGGATTCTCCTCTCTCCAAGACCAGGTATTAGTTTTTAAAATAGAAGGGCGGCAAGGGATTGGAAGAAAGACAGGAGCCGGGGAGATGCAAAGATGACTAGGAAGAATGACAGACAGAGAGAGCTGGAAAAAGAGCACAATGACTTTTTGACCTTTTGCTATTTTGAGCAAACAGCCCCCAGAGATCACAGGTGGAGTGACAGAAGACAAGGACTCAGGCTCAGAACCAATGTAGGCTCAGCGGGAACATTTCCTAGTGGGCAGCTTACTTACTTGAGAGCACAAGGCGGAGAAATCCAAACCACCCCTCCCCCCAGCACTATATATAAAGGGTCCCACGCTTTTCTCTTCATATTTTCTGATACAGGTGCCTGCTTAGAGCAAGAGAACAGATCCAAAGAATCGTAGACTTGAGGCTCTGTTTCGACTTGATCACTGAGTTCCAGACACTGCTCCCATGTTGTCACATGTATTAATGAATTCATTTCATCCCTACAAAAAGCCTTTGATGTAGATGCTATTAAAAGCCCCCATTTTTGGGGTGCCTGGGTGGCTCAGTTGGTGAGCCATTCGACTCAGCCCATGATTTGGGCTCAGGTCATGATCTCGAGGTTGTGGGATCTAGCCCTGAGTCAGGCTCCACATTTGCCTGGAGTGTGGAGACTGCTTGGAATTCTCTCTCTCCCTCTCCTTTCTGCCCCTTTCCCCTGTGCACATGTGCACTCTCTCTCAAAAACAGAGATATAAATTTTAAATAAATAAATAAATAAAAACCTCCATTTTATAGAAAGGGGAATAGAGGCACAAAATTGTTAAGGAGATTGTCCAAGGTCACAGAGCAAGCAAAGAGCAGAGCCAAGATTCAGGCTCCAGGGTTTATGTTTGTAACCTCTATCCTATCGTGGCTCAAGAGAACCTAGAGCTGTCTCACTTTACCCAGAGTAAGGAAGGGACCTGCCCAAGGTCACCCAGCTTTTATGAGCCGCAGGTACTAGGGCAAGTGCCCAGATAATGAAGCCTGAGCCAATCTCGCCCCTCTGAAAGAGGTCACTTGGGACAAAGCTCTTCCCTCCCATCCCATTTGCCTCCCCCTCCCAAGGTTCACAGTCCTTGCTGCCTTGGAGGTGCCCCTCCCCAGATGCCCCTGTGAGCCCTGCCTAGGGCTCCCCTCCTGGGAGAAGGGGAGGAGGCTCTGCCCCACAGTCCTGTGAAGAGTGACAGCGCCGCCCACCACCCTGTCATCTCTGCCTAGCTCATCCCCGTCAGTCGCCTCCCGGCTCCCAGCTGTCTGTCAGCAGCTGCTGGGATATAAATAACCAGCCGTTGGCAGAGGCGCCCTGGCAGAGAGGGGCGGGGGTGGGGGGTGCGAGAGAGAGCGCTGGTGACGGGCAGGGAAGAAACTCAGGGGTATCCTCCAGGCTCGGGGCTCAGGGCTCAGATACTCTGAGCTGTTGCTCGGAGCTGCCAGTCGAGGTTCGAAAGGGGACAGGGAATTTGGGTTCAGCAGGAAGAGGACTGTACCAGCCCGGCTCTGACACATGCCTGAGGCCTTCTTCCCAACCTCTGGGTGCCTGGTGCAGACAGCGTGACCCCATTCCTTCCTCCAGTGCCCCGTTGTTGAGGAAGTCTACGGGGGCTCCTCTCCCCCCACTATTTATGGGGTGTAAGGATGCTAGTTCCCTAAAGAGAAGAGAGGCCCCCTGAGGCCTGATGAAAGCACAGAGTGTGGCACAAGTAAAAAGTTAGGAGGTTTGGGCAAAACTGGGAGGACAAGAGAGTCATTTAAAATTCAGCGAACATTTATCAGTCCTCGGGCACATGTCGGGTGCTTCCTCACGCATCACCTCATTTCCTCGTCTCTGTGATCCCAGGGCTGGGCATTATCTCTGTTTCCCAGATAAGGATGAGGGCGAGTGATAAGGAGAATCAAGGATAGGCAGGCCTGGAAGAAACTTCCAGAGCATCACGTTCAGTCTCCACATTCTGCTGAGGAGACAGGAAGAAGATGGTGACAAGCCTAGAGACGAGGTACGGAGTGGCAGGGCGGACTGGCAGCCACGACAGGACCCAGGACCGGCAGCCCGGCACCGTGGGCCCTCCGTCCCTCAGGCTATGTGGTTCACAGCCAGCTGACACCACGGGTCACCTGAGGAAAGCCCCTGCGAGGGTAACGTCAGGGGAGGGGGCTCCTCTGTGGAAACGTTTAGGAACTATTCTTTGGCCCAACAATGGCTGCCTTTTGAATATCTCTTGGTGGTGAGTGATGGTTCTCGAACTCTCCTGTGCACCAGAACCACGTGGAGGGGGCGCTAAAATAGTGTGGAGCCCCTTCCTGGTGTCTCTGAATCAGTGGGTGTTTTGTTTACGTTTTTGTATTTTTTGCAGATGATGTTGTTTGGACATCTTAAAAATTTTTGTGATTGGGGAGAGAGACTGCCCTCCTGGGACTAACCAATTCTTCAAGTTAGCAAAGAGTTGATGCGGGGGTAAGGATGCCTTTGATGTGCAAACTAATCCCACACCTCCTCTCTCTGCTCCTAGACACTCCAGCACAGGGCTAGGCTCCTGGCACTCAGGGACCTCCCCTGCTGCTTTGAGCTCACCAGAATTATTCAAACTAACCAGTGGTAACCTGTTTACTCTGCCCTGCCTTGCCTTTTGCTCAGAAACCCCAACAAGGATTGTGGGCCGGGATCTCCCCTTGCTCCCGCTCTCCCCCTCCAGACAGCACTGGTGTGCTGGTGTGGCCCCCTGTGGCCCTGGACGATGTGCTTCCTATTTGTAGAATCCGTGAGCGTAATGACCCTTGTTTTCCTGAGCTTCTCCTGCTGCTCTTCTTGCAGGAGACCAGGCATCACATAAAAGAACACAATATCAGAGGTATGGGGTGAGGCCCGAGAATTTGAATTCTAACAAATTCCCAGGTGATGTTCATGGGGTCCAGGAACCCCACTCTGAAAACTATTGGTAAAGATGGCTCCAAAGTAGCCTGGAAGGAATAGACACATTTTTGCTTGGGGCCCAAGGAGCCTCTTGAAAGAAAAAGGGTCAGGACATTGATCTCTTACTTACTCAGGTTCAGGAAGTCCTGACTTTAAACATTGTAACATCATTGGTGAGAATGGACACCAGGGGCCCCTGAGGGAAAGGAGAATCTAGACAGCTCTATGAAGTGTGGCCCCTAGACTGACAGCATCCACGGGGTGTGGGGCCTGTTAGAAGCACACGCTGTTAGGCCCCATCCAAAACCCGCACCGTCAGAAGCTCTAGAAGCATCCTGGAAACCAAATCTGTACTCGAACAAGCTCTGCAGGTGATTCTAATAGTCAAATTTGAGACACACGGATCTAGACCCTTTGGCCTTCATACCTGATGGGGTGATGATGGGGTGGTTCAGAGCTGATGGCCAAGAAAGAATTCTTGAAGACGTCTTTGGGTACAAAAAAGGTGATTTTATTAAATCATGGGGACAGGACCTGTGGGCAGGAAGAATTGCACTGGGGTCATGACGGGTAACTCATTATATACCCTCAGCTTGGGAGGAGGTCAGGGATAGAGTAAGTCCCTGTGGAATTTTGGAAACAAGGTTTCCAGGACCTTGAGGGGCCAGCTGTTGCTAGGGAAATGCCATTTATTACCATTTAATAAAACCTCAGTCATGAGACCCTTCAGATGTATGGGGGGGGGGTGGATTAAGCCTGCAGTAGGAGTGCCGCTGGGGGAGTTGAGATAAAGGAACTAGACTTACAGGATCCTCAAGGTTGGGACGATGGTAAGCTTCTATTTTGCCCCCAGCAAAGTGTGATCTTTGAGGCAGCTGAGATCCTAGAGGGAGGTCACTCTGCAGGTTTCAAGGACTTGTCAGTGGTCTGGAGGCAGTAAGGGAATTTAATTTTTCACCTGCCTTAGTTTCCCACACCACCCTGGCAAGCACTTAACCCCCTTTCCTTTGTTCTTGGGCAGCCAGCGTGTCTGGGGAATATCTCCCGTGTTCCACCTGTGGGGGAGAGGGAGTGTACAAGCTTGTATTTTGCCCTCAGCTTGCCCCAAGCTCCCTCATCAATGCTGGAGTCTAGAATATCTTGGTGGCAGAATGGCTGGTTCTGGCACAGGGTATGGCTGTGGCTAGAAACTCTCCCAGACTCAGGTACTTAGTTGGCAATCTTTGGGGACAGTGACTGATCCTGTGAGTAGATATTCATGTGCAGCAGGTCCGGGGCCCAAGACTGGAACCCTCCTAGGTGGGTCTGTGCTGGAATCTGATCAGCAACAGAAAGCCCAGCACACTGTGTGCCACCAATGTCAACCATTGTGCCGTTATCAGGGACAGAAGCTTGGGCTGGTCAGCCCCTCCAAGTATCTGCTCGCAGGCCCCTTCCCACCCCACAGGTGCTAGGACTCTTCTAACAAGCATGAGGGGAGGGACTGGGGGAGAAGGGAGGCACACAGAGCGATACTGGCCTTCTTGCTAAATGGGGCAGATGGATGCTTAATGGATTAACTTAAGATCAAAAACACGGGCCTGAGTTGTACCCCGAGCTGATAAAACACATCACACCAGTTATCTTGGGATAATTTCATATTTTATTCATGCTTCTGATGGAGAGAGTTGGTTACTGGGACTTGCAACAGTGAGTTCTAATGGTAACCTGAGGGCGAGGGCTAAGAACGGTGGTCATCGGAAGCATGGCGTGTGGCCCAGCATTTTTACCTTGCCCTGCCCTGGAGGTTGGCCATTGCCAAGCAGCTCAGGAAGATTCCCTGAAGGCCTGCTGCAAAGGAGGGTCAAGGAGAAAGAAAGGGAGGGTCCTCTCTGCTACACCTTGTACCCATGTGCAGCTCCTGGGCCCCAAGTCTGGTTCCCACCTTGTGTCTCTGCGAAGGCTGCTACCTCGGTCTGCAATGCCATTCTCCACCAGCCCAGAAGACAGATGCCCATGCCAGATCTGCCCTCAGAGGCTGTTGCCGCTTCTCCCAGCACCCCTTGCTGGACACTATATGCACTTCTGTCAGAGCCCATGGAAGGTCTGCCAAATCCCTGAGGGCAGAGGCCACCCTGCCTTTCCTTCTCTCTGGACTCAGCACCCTGCATAGTGAACAAGACAGACGCTACCCAGGTGCAGTTTATACTTGGAGGCAATTTAATGAAGTTATCCACGTAAAGAATTAAACCCTAGATGATGAGCCCTAAATGCCTGATATTTTACCAATTAAACTACTAAGACTTTAGCACCTAACCTACTTGAGAAACATTCCTGCTCTGAGGAGCTCCCAATTTGATGGGGGAACCCAGCTCCCACCCTAGGGGAGTTCTAATCTGGTAGAGGTGACACATCCCTTGCCCTCAAGAAGTTCCCAGAATGATGGATAAATATATTAGTCATGACACTGCTTCCTGCTGTTTACTGGTCCCTTTTCATGTGGTGGGAAGGGTGGCCCTGGAGGCCCAAGGATAAATTGCCCTACAGATCCCAGCCCAGAGGAAGAGCCCACATCCTAAGATCAGATCTCAGAGAAGGTTCGGTGTGGCCTGACCAGAGGCCCCTCCCCACCCCCCAACCTTGGGCAGATGGAGCAGGGTAAAGGAGGGACAGGCTAGTGGGCTGACCAATTTGCACAGAAGGAATTTGCAGTAAGAAAGAGTTCTGGGGCAGAGGTGGGGGGAGGGTGGCAAGTTACGCTGGACACACAAAGATACTGCCCCAGGCTGCTGAGGAGGCTGGACCCACACGTCCAGCCCAGAACCTAGCCGTGGACATGTTCGCCAGAAGCAAGTGCAAACCAAACTCCAGGGTGCAATTAAATGCAGAGAGGGCTCTGGGCACTTGAGGTCAGGCAGAGTTAAACAGGGAAGACTTAGAGGGAGTGGTGAATCTTCATGGGGAAATCAGAGGGCAACAGGTCTTGGAGGGAAGGAGGAGACTGAGAGCTCCTTTCAGATGCCCCAGAGGCAGGGATGGGGTGTGTTGCGGGAGGGGGAGGGGACTCAGAAACCTAAGGCTTAATAATTCCCACGATCCTGGCCCAGGGCCCTTGGTCCCCCTGCTCCCAGTTACCACGTGGGTCACCACCCCCATCAGTGGCTGGGACCAGCTCTTGGGAACCTACCATCTCCGAAGGACCGAAGAGAAATGTGCACAGCCTTACTCTTTCCAGAGGGACAGACGGGGAGGGTGATTTAAGTCCCATGGAAATTAGGAATAATGGGGGGGGGTGGATTGAGAAAGATGGAGAGACAGAGACAGAGAGAGGTTTTCAGCCTGTGAAAGGAGCAGAGTATGGGGTGGAGAGAGAACAGGGGCAGCCCTCACTGTTGTCATGGCAACACAGACAAATCCAACTGTGCCCGTAAACACCAGTGTGTGAGTCTTTTTCTAAGCCAAAGCCCCAGGACAGAAAGGAAAGGGGGACTGCAGAGCCTGGGGTATGGGAATCACCCCCCAATAAGTTTGCACCCAGCATGGCTCAGGGATCCCCAACTGGAGTAGGAATGGGGGCCCTTGCAGTGGTCACCTTTCCCTTGGAGTAGAGGAAAACCCGGATGCAAAGGACCTTGATCTAACAGAAATGGATCTAATGATTATGTACACAGTTTGTGCGCTGGGACCAGTGGGGCTGTGGGCAGCAGGGGAGGGGTTTCTCATCAGGAGGGCAAGAGGGTGGCACAGCTCTGCCCACACATATCCCACAAAGCTGCAGGGGCTCATCGCCAGGCCTGGGACCCTGGTGAGGCCTGGCCCTGCTGCATT
Organism: Suricata suricatta; assembly: GCF_006229205.1. NCBI lineage: Eukaryota > Metazoa > Chordata > Mammalia > Carnivora > Herpestidae > Suricata > Suricata suricatta. Next base: position 150,241,539 of record NC_043702.1, on the reverse strand, counting down.
CTTCCTGGGATGGGGCTCTAGGCTCCACAGGGATCCCAGGAAGGCAGATCCCTCCAGCTGGCTGGGGGAGGGCTGGCCTGAGACAGGTCTCCGCTGGCCACCAGGGAAGCTGCGTTCCTCACCTTGGCTTCCTTCCTTTTTATCCTCTAGCTCCCTTATTCTCTGCCCAACTTCCCTTTTAGCTCTTCCCTTCCAGTCGGCCCTTCCTCTCTGCCCACCCACCATGCTTTTGGCTCCTCTTCCTCTTCCCTTCTCTCTTCAGTCTGCCTCTTGTTCCCCCAGGTCCCCCCACCCCCCCACCCCACCTGCCTTCTCTATTTAAATCGATACCAAAGCCAGAGGAGTAGGTGGAAAAATATGGCGCTGGGGACAGCAGGGAGGAAGGCTTTAGCAGCAGGCTTTTTGCTTTCTGTCACAGTAGAACCACAGCAGACATCCTGAGAGGCATTACCATGGGGATATAGGTCACCCACGCAAGCCTGCACTCACGGCCCACACCCCAACCCAACGCTGTCCCTCTCTGACGGCCAGAGACAAGGAAGGAGAGAAGGACCACATCCCAGCCCCGTTTGGCATGTCACACTGCAGCTCACTGTGATTCTAGATCCATGGGGAAACTGGAACTTTCCCATGTGTGGTTCCTCTTGGGTCCAGCCCCCCAGCAATCCTAAGTATTCTGCATTTGTTGAAGCCACCCAAAAGCCCCACGGATAGAGTCGTGTACTGATGTACCAAGGAAGCAGGGAGGAGGCTGGGGTCCCTGTTCTGGGGAGTTCCCAGACGGGCTGGAACACATATGCCAGGCCGGTATGCTGGGTGGCCCAAGACCTGGGCCCAAGACCTGGGGAGGACCTGGGTTGGCCCAAATGTGTGGTATGGACATGTCTCTTGGGAAGACATTCTCCAGAACTGAAACTGAAGTTCAGCGGGGCCTGGGCGACTCAATTGGTTAAGCGTCCGACATTGGCTCAGGTTATGATCTCATAGTTTGTGAGTTCGAGCCCTGCATCAGGCTGTGTGCTGACAATTCAGAGCCTGGAGCCTGCTGCTTCGGATTCTGCGTCTCCCTCTCTCCTCTCTGCCCTTCCCACTTATACTCTGTCTCTCTCTCAAAAATCAACAACTTTAAAAAAAATTGGGGCGCCACCTGGGTGGCTCAGTCAGTTGAGCATCCAGCTTCAGCTCATGTCATGATCTCACAATCTCCAGAGCCTGGAGCCTGTCTTCAGATTCCATGTCTCCCTCTCTCTCTCTCTCTGACCCTGCCATGCTCACACTGTCTCTCTCTCGAAAATAAATAAAACATTAAATTTTTTTAAATTTTTTAAAAAAAGAAACTAAAGTGCTGTAATAAAGAAGGCCCTTTGATTCCCATTCTGCTAGAGCTGTACACCCACCCAGTGAGGTAGGAGCCTTTACTAACGGCCCATAAACACATTTCCTGAAGCTTACAGACCCTTATCTTTGGGGAGCAACTACTCACCGAGCTTCTCCCCAACTGGCATAGGCCAGCCAAAGAGTGTCCCTGAGGAACTGTTGGCCCCGCAGGACCCCCCACCCCCACCTTACAATGGATCCAGATTTATATCCAGAGCCAGCCACTTGTCTTCTGGATCCTTGGGTGTGGGCTGTGGGGGGTAAGGAGTGGGCCTTTCACCCCAAGAGCCTTTACTCCTGGTCCAAAGCCCCACACTGGGGAGAAACTTGGATCCTGGGTGTCCTGAGTGCCTAGGGTTGGATGTCAATGATCAAGCAGAAGCATGTGGAGCTGCATGTGTGTGTGTGTGTGTGTGTGTGTGTGTGTGTGTGTGTGGGTGGGTGTGGGTGTGGGTGTAAAATGACTGGACACACTCACACAGAGAAGAGAGTGGATCTGGCCAGCAAGTACCAGTTACTGAGCATGCATGTTCAGTAAGCCTTCCTCTCATTATTCACCAGTTCACACTTGCGGCTCATAGTGGTTGCTGTGGTTGTTACCAAATTCTAGACATTCTAGAACGCTCTGACTTTTCAGAGCTTTCTCTCATCTAGTATCTCACTTGCTCCTTACAGCAGTTTCACAAGGATCACTTTCCTAACTCCCAAGATAAAAAGTTCTGAATTCAGAGAGGTTAAGTGACTTGCCCAAGGTCATACAGCTTATAGGGTCTGACAGACTACTTCCCAGATGTTTCCATTGGGTTAGCAATGTCTCCTTTTTCAAAAAGAGACGGTGCATTGCTTTGTAGCTCATTGGTCTAACATTGGCCTAATATTGCCCAGGGAACTTCCCTCTGAGACCTCCTGGGCCGGCTGGGCCAGGATGGGATGTGGGGGTAGCCCCCTACAAGATGAGACAATAAGGAAAAGACTAAAACACCTGAAAAAGGCAGCGCCCACAAGCCTTGCGACCTGCACATCAATGTCAGTTTCTGTGCCCACATTCACATCTCCGGGCGCCCTCTCCCTAGGTGCCCTCTCCCTGTGTGACCTGGATGTCCTCTCCCTGCATAGTGGCCTCCCTGCTGCCAGGCCCACTCCCAGAGCAGAACCCCCCAATCTAGAAGAGGGAGAAGCCCTTTGCACTCCAAGCTCTGTGCATGTGGGCAGGATACACACACACACACAATGACTTGACACAGGCAAAGAAAACAAACAAATGCAGAGAAATCAGCCAGCTGCGGGGAGTTTTACACAGCCATGGGGGAGCGGGGGGATGGAATGAGCAGAGACGCATTGCCGGGGGTGCTGGGTCCCAACAGCTGTGTTCTGTATTTGGGAACTAATTCTCAGGCTAAGCTCCGGTGGGTACATAAGTCCTGAGCCCCCTCCACCTACGATCTGCAGGGAGCACTCCTTGGCAGGGATGCTTAGACTCCACAGGCTCTGACTCAGGTCCTGAAGCTCCCTTGGGTCTGGGGCAGGAAGGGAAGGTGGCAAGGGGCCAGAGGAGGCACGTCCGTAAGAGGGCAGGGTTCAGAAAACCGGGCCTGCCCTGGCACAGCCACAAAGCTTCACCGACACCCCTTCTCGGTTCTGTTGGGTCCTTCTGTGGAAATAACTGGCCTCCTGAACCAGCTGGGAGAGAGAAGCCGCCACACAAAGGGGGAAACGGAGGACACGTGCGTCAGGTCACACTGAACGCCCAGCCGGGCCCCTTCTTGCAGCTCTTCCTCCCCGCTGGCCTCATTTGAGATCTTCTGGAGGTTGATTTAAATCAAGCTTAAAGAAAAAAAATCCCTACCTTGTATCCCCTGGCTTATGTTCCCCAGGCTCCAGTTTCCTGCTTGTAATTTGGACGGCGCCTAAAAGATATAAACATCTCTCCATTCGAAGAGCCCCGGAGGAGCCGCAGAGGGTCCCCGGCTGTTCTGCGATCAGGGAAAGTGCTGGAGGTCAGAGATGCCAGCGCTCCCGGCCTGCCTGCCTGGGGCCTGGGGCTGCTGGCAGACGGTGGGGTGCAGACCTGTCTGGGGAGAGTAGGTGGAGATGCAGAGGCAGGCTCCTGTGTTTCCCTGCGCCATGGCCGTTTCTGCAGTTTACAGCGGCCACCTAATTTATAAGCTGTTTTTACTGCTGTTGTCAAACAGCCACAAACCAAAGAAATAAAGTCAAAGGAACAATGTCTCCCCTCTGCCTGGGCCCTCCCAGCCTGTCTGCTGGGTCAGGGCCTCTGTTTAAGGAGCTGAGGAGCCCAGGTCTGCTGTGACAGACCCTCCCAAGTGACATCCTCAGGACCCCGGCTGGCTGGCTCGCTGCCCGAGGACACCTCAGTGAGAGCTCCCCGGTCCCCTGCAGAGAAATGAGGACAGGCCCAAACTTGGCTGCCTCCTGGCTGAGCCTGCGTGGAAACTGCTCTCCGGCCCTTGATGTGGCCACCCAGCCAGCAGCTCCCTGGGTCCCAAAGGGACGCAGGCCGAGGATGATGTTTGGCAGAAAGAAGGCAGTGATAATGTCATCACCCCGGGGCTCCATGCTATCCCCAGGGGACAGCCCAGCCATCGCTTTGCCTGCCCACAGTCCTCACGGTCTATAACTGATGGACTCCAGATTAGCACTTGATTGTGTGGTGCTGTACTCCTGTGGGGAATTGTGTCTTCTATGAAATGATGACATCTCTGGGGTCCTCTTCATGTCTCTTCTGGGCAGGGCCCGGGGCAGGCAGGCGGTGGCTACGTACCTAAGGGAGGAATCAGCAAGATTCTGGGAGGGAACTCAGGCGAGAGCACATGAAGAAGGCAGCTGAGGATCCCCAGGGAGGAGTTGGTCCCACTCTGGACCCTCCCACTGGACTCCGGGGAGGAAGGCAAGGGGAGCTGGCTATTTCCGACAGCCTCTCCTCTCTGGTGAGCCTCAAACACATCAAGTGTTCGGTTAGATGATGAGGGCCTCAAATGGCCTCTTCCACAGTGAGAGGTCAAGGCATGGCCTCTGGTCAATCATGCACAAGAGCGCAGAGAGGTGGGCCTGCCTCTCCCGGGGCGTCCAGGAGCGTGTCACAGAGCTGATCGTGGAAGGCTGAGTTTCCTGGCCGGAGGAGGGGAGACGGCAGTTTCAAGCCGTGGGAAGCCAGGCAGGTCATGGCCACTCAGTTGCCGAGTCCTGTTTGCTCTGGTCAGCACAGATAACTAGCTCCAGCCACAGCTCTGAGTCAAGGCCACCCTCTCTCACCATCACCCAAACTGCAAGCTCCCCTAGACCCATTCAGAAATCCCTCCGGTAGAAATGTCAGCCTAAGCGACGCCCCTGTCCGCATTCTTTAACCCAGACACAGACGGACCAGAAGGAGACAGAACTCCTCCTTCACCCCCTTGCCCAAGCCAGACCTCCCTGCGCTGCTTCAGCCGCTCTTGGTTCCCATCTCCATCCATCACACCCCTCACTCTTTTTCTTTAATAACTTTTTTTAATGTTTATTTATTATTTCTGAGAGACAGAGACCACGAGCCGGGGAGGGTCAGAGAGAGGGAGAGATACAGAATCTGAAGCAGGCTCCAGACTCCAAGCTGTCAGCGCAGAGCCCGACACAGAGCTCAAACCCACAAACTATGAGATCATGACCTGAGCCAAAGTCGGATGTTTAGCCAACTGAGCCACCAGGCACCCCCACATTGCTCACTCCTAACCAGCACCGTCCTTCCCATTCACCCCTCTAGCTCAGCTCGTCTATAATTCAAAAGGCAGTGTGGGCCTCCTCTGGGTGGGGAGAATGGGAGATGCTGGTGAGGGAACCTTGACTGTTCTCATCCCTGCCCTTGACGAGCTCATAGTCAGGGAGAAAATCTAGGCTTGAGAGTCAGGGGTAATGTCAAAGGCCACCTAGCTCAACCGTCTCATTGACCACCTCATTGTCAGGAAGCTGGGAAGGACCACAGAGCAAGCCAGTGACAGAGGAGGGCTAGAATTCTATCGTAAGATGTATAGATCTGGCATCAGACAGCCCAGGACTTGAGTCCCGGTTCTGCCATTTTTCTAGCTGTGTGACCTTTGAAAAGTTACCTAATATGTCTGAATCTTAGTTTATTTGTGTTTCAAACAAGGGGAACCAATGCATGGCTTACAGCATTCTCATAGAGGTCAGAGTCAGATGAGGTCAAGTGCAGGCCAACAGAATGAGTTCAGTAGACGTGAGCATGTAGGAGCCGAAGTCCAGCAGAAGGAAGGGAAATAATGGCAGAACATGACGTGGGACTCCACACGTGCTTTCCCCCACCCACCCTCCAGAAGAAGCACTTTGACTTTTTAGTACAGTTGAAGACAATGACACCCCAAGAAAATGAGTAACTTGCCCACAGTTGCCTGGGGACCGGGCAGGAGAAGCATCACCATGCATCCCACCCTGCGGTCCTGCTGGGGCTCCCTGGCTCCTCTGCCTCATATGCAGCGCCTCCGACTCTTAGCTCAGACTCATTTAGTGAGCCCCTGAGGTTTACAAATTACCCTGGGGATATAGACAAAAGAAGGTGAAAACCGTGCCCTCTAGGAACATAGAGTTCGAGGAAAAAGGACATAAATATGAAAAGATGATGATAGCCCAAATCAATGCCCAATCATTCCCATGTGAGTTTCAACCCAGGAGGGATCACAGTGGGCTGGAATAATCAGGGAAGGCTTCACAGAGGAGGCAGGATTCCAGATAGGCCTTGAAGGATGGGAATGTCCAAGAAAAATGGAAAAGTAGGGGTAGACATTCCAGAAGGTAGAAACGGAACGTGCAAAAAGCCCCAGAGGCAGGACCAGTAACCTGGATGGAAAGGGCATATTGAGTCCCATCCTTTTGTATCATCGTTTCACTTACTCATTCATCTCTTTATTCATTCATCCATTCAACAAATCTTTTTTAAGCATTTACTATCTGCCAAGCATTCTGCTAAACCTTGGGGATTAGGGAGACGAACAAGGTCTGGACACTGCTCTCAAATAACTCAGTCTAATTGGCAAGACCAACTAGACAGAGTGGAAATATTCAGGTAGACAAGGGTAGGGGGCCAGGGGATCCAGAGGAGGGCGCTCCATCCGTTTTTGTGCGGGCAAGCAAGGGTTTCTATGGGAAGTGCTATCTAAGCCGGAACATGAGGGACACAAATGTGGAATGATTTTTTTTTTTTAGTTTATTCATTTATTTTTGAGAGAGAGTGTGTGCATGCAAGAGGGGGAGAAGGGGGAGAAAGAGAGAGGGAGAGAGAGAATCCCAAGCAGGTTCCTCACTGTCATCACAGAGCCCAGGGCAGGGCTCCATCCCAGGGACTGAGAGATCATGACCTGAGACTACAATCAAGACTTAACCGACTGAGCCACCCAGGCGCCCCGACATGATTTAAAAACATTCATATTCACTATCATCATGATCAGCATTGTCAAAATAACTTACATTTATTGAGCTCTCACCAAGTACCAGGGACTAAATTGGGCACTTTCCATATGTTCTCCTCTAACACTTAGGACACCCTTACAAGAGAGATAGTATTCATTACCCCTATTTAGAGATGAAAAAATGGAGGCTAAGAGTATGTACAAGACTTGCTTAAGTCACATGGCCAGGAAATGGTGGAGTTGAAATTCACACCAGGTCCTATGAGTCTTAATTTTTGTGTCCTTAATCATTCACCATAATGGAAGTCAGGAAGAAGGATGCTTAAATCGCTTGGTATGTGTGTGTATACATGTGTGCAAGTGTGTATGTGCTCATTCATGCAGGTGCGTGTATGTTTGAGTGTGTTGAGGAAGGTGCTTGTTTAACCAACTGGTAGGTGTGGTCCAGTCTGCCCAACAGCACTCCAAATGCCCACACCCTGAGCTGATCCTTCAGAGTGTAAACCTGGTACTCCAAAAAGCTAGAGCACTGAAAACCAAGGGAGCCCCAAGGAGAGCCAGAAGCCTCTCCTTTCCTGACCTTTCCCCACTGCTTCGGTCCCCATTGAAGATCTGGTCCCAGGGGAAAGTAGTGGGTGGGGGCACAGAGCAGTGCTGGATCTAAGTTACTGCCAGGACAGCTCAGATGAAGTGCTACATCTGTTATCACCCAAACTCCCCAGTTACCAAACCAGAGCTGCCAACCCGAAATAAATGTATGGAACTCGTTCTCCAAGAGGGGCTGCGTGAAGTACCATGGCGGGCTGTCCATCACCTCTGCCGATAGCCGCTGCAGGGTCTCAAAGTCCTCATCCACCAAAGGAGGGGCTCTATCCAGGCAAGTCTAGTCTGTTTCTAAGAGATAGGAAGAGGGGGGAGATATACTCCTACCTGATTGTTTCCCATCCTGGAGCCCAAAGATCAAGATGCAAAAGGAGGAAAGTGGACCTAGATGAGCAGTAGGGAGATGAATTGTAGCTATTTAGGAGGGTAGAGAGAGCAGAGGTCCTGTGATGGTGCACTTGGGGAGGGAGTGAAGGAGGTTAAATGAATCAGGCCTTGGAATGGTTCTTTCAGACCCCCCAGGATGGATGCCTCCTAGGGCAGGGAGCACTACATACGTACCCCATGACAACCGTGGTGGGGGCCTCTGATCACCAGAAGCACATCATTGAGTTCAGAGACTCAGCCTTAAAATAAAGCGGCAGTACACGGCAAGTCCTAGGGTAATTGAATTCAGGATCCTCCTTAAACTTGAAGGTGAAGCTGATTAGGCTTAGGATAATCAAATAAACAAAATAAGTTTATAGTCCTACTGCACAGGGTAGATAATCCACTTAGAATACAATACCCCAAGAGGAGGCATAGGCTGGAAATGCATAGAGCTCCCAGATGAGATTATAACGATTTTGGGGAAATGACTTCATTGTAGGTAAGAAGGAGAGCTAAAGCATTTCAGCTATGCTCCTAATATTTGAGACCACCAAGAGGATCTGGCCCTTCCAACCCTGCCCTGAACGTCATGCCCGAGATCACAGGGAGACCAGGGGCTGACACACAGCAGTAACAAAAGCTGCAGCATCTTTTTTTGTAACAAAAACAAAAACGGGAAAATGAACACTGGTGCAATCCACAGACCTTATGCAGATTTCAAAGGTTTCACGTGCACTCATATACAGGTGCATGTGTGCGGTTCTGTGCAGTTTTATCACCTGTGTACATTCCTGCACCCCCACTATAATCACGGTACGGAACGAAGATCCGTCGTGCTAGCCCTTTATAATCACCCCATACTCCGCCTCTCCTTTTTAACCACCCCAACTCTGGCAACCGCTAATGTGTTCTCCATCTGTATAATTTTGTCACTTTGAGAATGTCATATAAATGGAATCATGCAATGTGTGACCTTTTGAAATTGGCTTTTTTCACAAAACAGAATGCCCTTGAGATCCATCCAGACTGCCGCATGTTATCAATAGTTCATTCCCTTTTTTTGTTGCCGGGTCGTATTCCGGTGGCATGGATGGACCACAGTTTGTCTGATCATTCACCCAGAGAAGGATATTTGGGCTGTTTCTAATTCGGGACTATTACAAATAAAACTACTAAGAGCACTTATGTGCGAGATTTTAAGCGGACGTAAGTTTTTATTTCGTTGGGACACATGCCTAGCTAAGGGAGTGCAGGATCATATAGTAAGTATATGCTTAGTTTTTAAGAAACAGTAAATGGGGGCAAATGGACAAATAGACACATCCCAGAACAGCAGGCTGGGAAGGGAACATACAAGTATTTCTCTACAAAGACGAAGGTTGCAGGGGACCCGGCGGGAATGGCCACAGGCTACTGGAAGGAAGAGCTATCTGAGCTCCAAAGCTGTTCAAAGCAATCCAGGGAGAACTCAGAAACAAACTGTGAACAACAGAGTGATGTTGGCCTTCAATAATCCTCTTAACCATGCTAGAAAGATGGGTTGACCAGAATGATTTTCAAGCCATCATCTTGTGCTGGTAGAGGTCAGGGCCCTGTCCACAAAGAACACAAGCGGAGAGCTAAATCGTCCACTGAGGAGTCGTGTGGTTCAGGCGCAGCCTCACCTGACCACAGGGGTTGCCAGGTGGAGGGCCCTGATCATTCGGTCACTCTCTCAGCAGACATTAGCCGAAGCCCTACTATGTGCGTAGCACTGTGCTAGGCTTCTGACTATGCCAAAAAGAAGCTGGCATCTGAACAAGCAGCAAGCATCTGAAGGCGAGACCTAAGCTCTGCAGAACAAGAGGATGCTGAGGGCAGTCCTGGGGCACTAAGAAAATGAGCATATCCACCAGCTGGAACTTCTGAAAAGGGCAGATTCTAGAACATGTGGCTGAGGAACAATGGCTGACACTCACTGAGCCAAGCACTAGATCACAGATCACAATTTTTTTAATTTTTTTTTTTTTTTTTGAGAGCAATAGACAGAAAGCAAGCAGGGGAGGGGCAGAGAGAGGGAGACGCAGGATCTGAAGCAGGCTCCAGGCTCTGAGCTGTCAGTACAGAACCAGATGGGGGGGCTCTAACTCATGAACTTCAAGATCATGACCTGACCATGAGTTCAGATGTTCAGCTGACTGAGCCACCCAGCCACCCCTCTAGATAATAATTTAATACAATAAGATTCATGCAGCAGATACTTACTGAATTTTCTACTATGTGCCAGAACGACCAAGAAAGACACTGATTTCACAGGATGCGGAGAAGGACAAGAGACGAAAGTGTCCTAGAATAGTCCTAGGCTCACACAGTCAACACTCTTCTGATTTCCTGTGCTAGGTAGTTGCGCAATGATTCAGTGATTCTCCAATAAGGAGGGGAAGGGGAGTTTAACCTCCAATGTGGAACTTAAATAGAGATTGAAAAGCATATTCAAAATGAGCCCATAATTATTTGGAAAATAAACCTTCTTTTATTTTTTATAGTAAAAACTAGAGTAAGTCAGGCTTCACAGAGTGGTCTTAGCTAGAGCTTATGCACAGAAAAATGATAATTCTCCAAGAGGGCCAAGTTCTGGACAAGACACAGCAGAATCGCTGAAGGTGCGTGTGTTATTTTTATGCTCTTCACAGAGAGAGTTTGAGTGAAAAAAAAAACATCCCATAATGTCATGGCAGGGGGCTATCCTCTTCACGCTGGTCCTACCCCCCCCCTCTTACGTGACAGACCCTCTCTCAACCAATGTTAGAAAGCAGGAGCTTCGGAGTACTGAGGCGGGTGGCGGGGTGGCTCAGGTGCCTCCTGCCCCATCTTCTCTGCTTGACACTGCCCCTTTCCTCCAAGAAGCCCTTTGTAGATCTCAGGTTGCTCCCCTTTTCTCTAAAGGTTGTCCAAGGAAGAAAGGAGTTCCTGTTCTGGAAACTGACTGGAGCCAGCCCTGGCCTCAAAATTCACTCTGTTGGTGAATTGGTCCCGAGGGGCTGCCTGGGGAGTACAGGTCCTGCACGGTGAGCATTCCCTTTGGGAAATCTGGCAGCCGGAAGGCAGAGAGACCACGTAGTGGGAGATGATAGGGTCTCCAACCCGAAGCACCCCCCACACATCAATCTGGCAGCCCCTAGAATGTTGTAAACCTCAATCAGTGGAAAAGGAGCCAGATCAGCTTCTTCTCTTTGTCCTTAAGAGAAAAAAAAAAAAAAGAAAGATACATTCCAGATAATTTCACCGTGATGAAAGAGGAGGAACCGCTGAAGTAGCAAAGGAAATAAATTAACGCCATCTCAGCTAAAATCACACACAATTAAAACCTGGATCTGAATGTACTTTCCTGTGCAGAGAGAGCATCTTGAAAATGACATGCATTCGTCATCCACTCCAGCCACCCAACTCAATGTGTGGGGAGACCGTCTCTGACATTGCACGGGGGCAGGGAAGGACGGGGGCTGGGTGCCTGACCCCAGTCCTGGGGCCTCTGTCCTCCCGTCTGGAGGCCGAAAAGTCCACTCCTCTGTGCGCAAGGCACCCAGGGTGACACCTGGGCTCCTCCTTGGGGTCTGTGATGGGATTTGGACCAGGAGGTACTTGTGCCGAAGTCCACAGAAGTGGCCCAAGCTGCTGGATTCTCGGCCACGAGCCCTTGCCGGCAAGGAGCCTCGTATTTCAGGGGCCACCTCCTCACGTCTCCTCTCCCTTCAGGAAGATCCATCCCCCTCAGCTCAGGGATACATGCCATGAGTCTATTTCCTCAGCTCTCTTCTTCCTCCCGCTTCTCTTTTTCCTCTCCTTCTAATTTTTCTCCTTCCAGAAAAGAACAGAAAACCCCCAGCAAAGGAGAGGAGTTTATAGTGCCTGAAGAAAAACACACAGAAAAGCCTTCATGAACTAAAAGGCCCTGAGGTCCCCATACACCCGGGCTGGTGCCCGGTGACAGACTGTTTGTCACCAACTCTGGGGGGGGGTCAAACAGGAAGAAACAGGATTTGGGGCAGAAGGAACTGTAAGGATAAAACATAAGGATGAAATCTCTGAAAGTGAAAATTCTAATCCCTGTGACAAGCGGTGCCTTGGGACCGTGGGATCGCTTTTTCATGAGAGGCAGGGGAGCTGTGGAGGGAGAAGAAAGGAAACAGGAAACAAACAAAGAGACCCAGCGGATCTCCACCCGGGAACCAGGGCCTCCTCCTCGCCGGGAGCCCAGCCTCCCAGAGCCTCATAAGGACTAAGCAAGACCACACAGCGATCACTCGCAGCACAGAGTCAGGGGCTCAGGGCCCATTTTACCCGAGCTGCTAGCATGCAGGGTGGCTCCTCAGGACAGGAAAATGGACCAGGCTGACCTCTGCCTGAGAACCACTCAATTTCTCTCCCTCAGTCCATGATAAGGCCTGGCTTCAGGACTTAGGGCCCAGGGTGCTTGCTTTAGGCTGCCCCACAGTGCTGGGACTTAGGTGAGGCAGAGAAGCACCCAGAGCCAAAATGTACAAGGTGCCCACGCTCTAGGTCTTACAAGGGCAAGGTCAGCTCCCGAGAGTGAGTGCTTCCTTTAAATTTTGCACCCTAGGCGCTAGCTGCCTCATTCTAGTTCTAGAATGCTGTTCAGCCCTCTGCCTTTGCTGTTCGATATGTTTCTAGACTCAAGGATACAACAGCCTTGATGAAGCTACAATCCCAGGGGGGTCATCTGGACTCATTAGTTTTTACCGATTCACTTCCCCCTAAACCCATGGAGGTGAGATGACAAAGGACAAAGTCAGACAGAGCCACAATCAGCCGATCAATAGTGCTGTTTGATCCAGGGAACAACTCAGACGTTTACCCCTGCCCTAAAAACTCCTAGGTGGGGACCCCCACCCAGAGGCGAAGGGCCAGGAGGGGCAAAGGGTTATATGGGAGGATTTTGATAAGAGAAGCGTGTCAGGAGCAAGGTCTTCTGCTGGGCACTCTGGGGAAATACTCATGAATGAGAGTTCCTTGGGGGCCTTTATAATTTAAGTAGGAAGGCGGGATACCCAAATAAGGTAACTTCTCAGATGTAACTGCAAATGATTGCAAATAAACATAAAGTGGCATAAACCAAGACTATTCCTGCAGAAGGGAAACACAGTGGAGGGATCAGAATCAGGAGTGAATGGGGGAAAGCTTCAGGGAGGAGTGGAATTTTCTCCATGGTTTATTAATAGCATTCTTCAAAGGGTGGTCCTCAGAAGCACTTGAGGAGCTCTAAAAAATGCAGTTCAGGAGCCCCGCTTCAGCCCCGCTAGGTGAGATCCAGGAAATACGTTTTAATCAGTTCCCCAGGTGGTTTTTGCACACACAGCTTCAGAAGCATGAGTTTAGAAAGCAAACATAGACCTGGGTGGTGGCGGCCAGGACAGACCTGAGGAATGATTTTCGGAGAGCCCTGTGAGCTCTAAGATCTATGTTGGAGTTAGTCCAAATTTTGGAAGTAAAACCATAAAGACTTCCTTCTCTGTGAGAAAATAAGAAGGAAAATAAAGGGGTCAGAGACAGTACAAAGAGAAAAGGACAGGATTCGGATACACGAAGTCCCAGTTTCTTTGCCCTGGGAACCATTGCTGAAATGAAATGTTCAGAAATGAATAGAGAATGATTGGAAACGAAGACAATCAACAGAAGCAATGCCAAGTAAAAAGGCTGGATTTGAGTAAATACTTTGTTCTTAACATGTGAGATACCCTACGTGTATCGTATTTTCAGGCTTTGGGAATAAATAGCCAAGATCTGATAAAGATTTCAGGTAAGAAATACACTGAATGCCATAACTCAGCACACACATATGTTTACATGAAACTGAAAAAAGTATTAATGAAATATGTTCCTTCTTATCCTATTTCATTTTTTAAAATCAGTTCTTATTGTAATTCGCTAATGGGTCTCCACCTATAGTCTGAAAAACCACTGAAGTAGATAGGGGGTGGGAAATGAATGCTAGAGACAAAACACAAAGTCTTCTTGACTTTCAAAAGTTACTTCAAAAGTCAAATGAAAGTGTGCTGGGCGTGTCTAGTGCTAACTTCTCAGGAAACCAAACCATTTTCCACTCCTGCCTTCAAGTATCTTCTCAAAAATGTACTCCTCCAGAAAGATCGTTCCAGATCACCCTCATCCAACTTCAAGTACCCCAAGCCCTCTTAAATGCCCCCCACTCCTGGTGTGTGTGTAGGCGGTCCTTGACTTACAGACGTGAACTTCAAAATCACCAAGGTGCGCCCACAAACGATGCTGCCAGGTTGGTCTCTTTTCAGAGGCGGGGGTGGGGGGGCGAGCGGGAGTGGGGAGGCTGGGTGTACCAAACCCTGTCCCTGAGCCTCGGACCTCTGAGAGTCTCCCTCTTGCCTTTACAGGTTCCACAGGGAGGGAAGGGGGAGTCTCTCTGATCCTCTCCACTGCCCCCTCCTGCCCCCCAAAATAACAATCCTCCCAGAAATCTTTTGTAGACATTAAATGAAACAGAATAGGATTTGGTTACCATATTGCTCAGTTTATTTGTTTTGTATACTCGGATTCAATTCAATGGAGCACAAGTGTATCATTTACAGTTGATTAAATATGGTGCTTATGGTATTTCTATACTTATTTCTATAAAAAAAGTTGGGCACCAGGACCTTGATGAGGAAGGTAATTTCCATTATCACATTGTTTCTGGGCAAAAATAGAGTCAACCCCATCATTTTCACCCTCAGTGCCTTCTCCAGGAGTCTGAGGCATCCCTGCTGTTCCACGCCGCTCTGCCACCTAAAGTGTCCTCCTGCCTTTCTGGTTGTCTGTCCCAGGGATATCTGTGGATCCTGGGAGCTCCCTGAAGGCAGGGGCCAGGGAAGAGCCAGGGTTCGTGGGGGCCGCTCAAGAAAAAGAACAAATATAAAATTCAGTCCAAAGGTGATATTTCCTTAGAACTAGAGGGATCACAGCAATGTATACAAGCCTTGGAAACTCAGATCCCTTTCGTCTGATATCTCTTCATTGAGTGGACCGGAAATGCTTACATCAAAATGCTCCCTATTTGAAAATGGCCTCCTCTCCCCACCTAGAGTTCTCTACAGCTCCCACCTTTCATTGTGCTCCCCTCATCCCACAAGTGAGCAACCCTAAAGGTTAAGCTTCATCAGCTTCCCCACGAACCTGCTGCTGGTAGGGACCCTCTGCTCACCTTTCACTGTCCCCCCAACAGCCAGAACGGGGCTCTCTGTACTTGTTGAGCCCAAGCAGGGAGCAGTGAGTGAGCAACGGGCATCTCTGGCCAGTGTGTCTCAAAACAGCGTTCATCCAGTGACCTGAATCAGAATCACCCAGAGGGCTTGTCAAAATGCAGATTCCAAGAACTGCAGAATCAGACCCTGGGGAGAACCGATAGGTCTGCATTTCTGTACACGCTGCAGGTGAAGCGTAAGCCCAAGGGCCACTGCTCTGAGCCACACTCTCTGCCTACTAGGGCTCCTGGTGGGGCAACAGTCCTCTGTGACTCCAGAAGCCCTGGCCAGGGTCTCCTGAGGTGGGAGCTGGGCAGAGGCTGTGCCCCACATCCCCAGCCTTCCTTCCCTGACTCGGCCCCTCTGCCAGGCTCCTCCTCCACTCTTCGCTGTTCCATGCCATCTAGCTTGGGGTCTGACCCCTACTTTCAGAGCCCAATGAGATGAACGGAGGATCACTTGCAGAGCGGGTACCCAGCATCCTTCTCCAGAGACACCAGTGTCACAGAGTCCCAGCCTTCCTGGCAGGGAGCTATGCATGGCTAAGCTTAGAGATTAAACTGACAGGGCGAAAGGTCAGTAATCCTTGGGAGTAATTACCTAAGCGCTCCCAAAAGACCGAACACTGAGTCCCCATCTTTCCCCAGCAAGGCATCTGTCTCAGAGTGGCCACCATGGGAGAGAGAAAGAGAAACTACCATTTACCGAGGTGTGCTATGGGCCAGACACTGTGCTCCGTGCCAGACACGTGTAACCCCTGTTACATCTCACAACAGTCCTGTGAGTATGACTTAATACCCTCATTGCTACCTTCATCTTGAAGAAGCGTTGCCAGGTAGCAGTTCAACACTTGCACTTTGCGATCAGATCACCGTGGGTTTAGCTCTCCACTCTATCGCTATGAGTTATGGAATGTGAAACATGTGGCCCCCCATCTCCATAGTCCTCGGGTTGGTGAAATTTGCAGTGAGCTGAGGCACAAACGTACACAATCATGGCTTATGTGTTGGGATTCAAAAAGTATCAACTGCTATTATTGAATTAATATTGTTCTACAGGAAAGAACGAGAGCTCAGAGAAATTAAGCATTTTTCCTGAAGCAACACAAAGGAAGTGGTAGTTTCAAACCTCTGACTCCAAAACCTGTGCTCTTTCCTCAGTCCCACTGAGTACATGAAATTTAGAGTCAACTCAGGAGAACGTTGCCTCATTCTCACCTTACTCACCATGCGTCTTACAGGGTCTGTCGCTTAGGATCCAGCCACTTGGCAAACGTTTCTTGCTTTCACCCTACCTATTTTTTTAATGTTTATTTATTTTTAAAAGAGATGGAGAGAGAGCATGAATGGGGGAAGGGCAGAGACAGAGGGGGACCGAGAATGAAGCCAGCTTTGCACTGATAGCAGAAAGCCTGACACAGGGCTGGTACTCACAGACCTTGAGATCGTGACCTGAGCTGAAATGGGACACTTAACAGAATGAGCCACCCAGGCGCCCCCTCACCCTATCTATTCTTCAGCAATCAGTTACTGAGCATCTACTATAAGGTACTAGTCCTGACTTGATGCTGTATGGGACAGCCTCAGTTCCTCAGAGGCACATGAGACAGATATTTCGAGGGGGTGGGAGGGGTGGAAGCTGGATTGAGTGCTCAGGTAAGAAGAGGGTAAAGGGCTGGTAACATCTCCTTTGCATGATCAGTCTGTGAATACGCTGACACCGGCCCTCAGGAGGGTGAGGTCGCCCCACTGAATTGACATAGGACCTAAACACTCATGCTCAAAAGTCTGGAGTCAGGTCTTCACCTCTTTCACTCAGTGAGTCAGTGTCAGAGTTCTGCCAGGTCTTCCAGACAAAGGCCCATGGCATTTACTGTCCATGCTCCACGGCTCCCTCCCCACGGCTCCCCACTGCCTCCGCCCAGGTCTCCCATCTCCTTCCTCATTTATCCCAAATGCCTTGTGCACCGGTCGCAGCCTGGCACCTCAGGCTCACTGGCTGCCCCCACTCTGCATGCAGATCTCAGATATGGTGCTACAGCCAGGGCATTGTACGTTTCAAGAAGAAGGTTCAAATGCTGCCTATAGATCTTGAACTATCTGAGCCTCCATTCTCCTGTCTGTTAAATGGGAGTAAGAGCCCACTCAGAGGGGGAAATGAGAGAAACATATGAAAAGTCTTAGCAGCTAATAGTAGCTCTATAAATTGCCTCTTGCCCCCTACCCTCCACACAATGCGTTATATTCTGCCTGCCTCCACTTTCCTGCCTTTGCTGGTCCCTGTTTTTTCTGCCACTTCAAATCCTGCCCCACCCTCAAGACTCACCTTGACTCTCAACTCGTCAATAAAACCTTCTATGAATAACCCTTGTCAAAAATGGCTTTCTCATTCTGTATTTCTATGGCACATCCATTACCTTGAGATGCTAAAATCTGTTTCATATACCTCCAACTCATCCTTCTAAGCTCTTTGAGACTATTACGCCCCACAGCAGGGGTGGAGGGTGGAGGCATGGCGGTGGTTTAGGAGGTATAATGGGAATGTAACATGCTTATTGGCTATACGAAGGTGAAAACCCGCTCTGTGCCTACAGAACACACAGACCTTCAAGCAGACTTTATAAAAGCCTCCAGGCTTGGAGTTACCACTGGCTGTGCCCTTGGAAAAGACAGAACCAGAAAGCTCCTTCAGTGTTCCATTCGGAGCTCAGCTCACAGGAGGCATTGAGCTCAAGCCCTGGATGAAGACAGACTGGATGGCCATCACTTCTGGCAGGACTCCCTATACCTTGGGCTCCCCTTCACCCACCCCTCTACAGGGGGTTCTGCAAGCTCTGGTCGACATCTGTCATGAAACTGAGCCTGCGTGCATTCTAAGTGATCCAGGCTGAAGGCCCCACCAAGACAAGGGCCTTAAGCAGTTGGCTTCAGTCGGAGACCCACTCACCTAAGCCCTGATTTCCAGATCCAGCTTTCTAAGGCACCAGGCAGCAGCCCAGCACCCATCTTCAGCAGGGATCAGCTACTGCTCTCCTTTGCCCAGTGCTCATAGCACAGCCAGCAGAATGGGCACCCCCTCCCACAGCTGAGCCCCTGAGCGAACTTGCCAGGTCCTGCCTAACACCTATGTAGATTGGCATCCTTCACTTAGGGTCACGACGGGGTCTTCCAGAATGCCAGAGCTGCCCAGCTTTGGAAGGGCGTGAGCGCTGGTGGAGTGTGTGGGTAGGTATTTCACTTCATTCTTTAGGATGCGAGGTGCCTGTGCCCAGGAACGAGTTCTAACCGACCCGCTGCATTCCTTAGTCCGCTGTTCACTTCCGGAGGGCAGCAAAAAATGCGGTCTCCGGAGCATGCTATGCTTGTGAGATGCACCTGTCCTCTAAAAGCTGCTGAATTTCCCCTCTGTTCCCCTGGCCTTTGCAAGCGGCTGAGGCAGTATCAGAAGAGCCCATCCCTTTCCCCCTCAGATCCAGGCTCCACGTCCCCTTCTTTCAGCCAAGCCTGGTGTCCAAAGGCACGAGACGACCACCGGCCCCAGCGACTCCAGCCTTAACATCGGCCCCACCCTATTCCTCGCTCCCGGTGTGTGTGTGTGTGTGTGTGTGTGCGCGCGTGTGTGTGTGCGCGTGTGTGTGTGCGTGTGCGCGCGCGCGCGTGTGTGTGCGCCCGCGCGTTAGGGAGAGGGGGCCTCTGGCCACTTAGGAGTTAAACTGGCAGCGGGACTGGAGGGGGGTGGCGTGGCTTGCAGACGGGGAGGAGGCGACCGGAGCGGGCCGCGGAGGTTGGGGGAGCGGCGGCGAAGCGGGCGAGCAGGTTGAGCGCGAATCCGGGAGGAGGGGCGCGCGGAGGGGCCGGGGCGCGCGA